>NW_009698678.1:0-14548 GCF_000703405.1 Apaloderma vittatum | reverse complement strand
TTCCAGCCCCAATAATTCTGTGATTCTGTGAGCGCCTACCAACTGGCTACACAACTCCCAGCTGTCACAAGACCTGTCCCTACTCTCCACACATACCAGCTGAACTTTCCTCGCTGCTGCTCCAAATCTCATTCCCATCTGTGCTTTCTCTGTTTTCCCCGCTGTTCCCTAGCAAGGTGTCATATCTCCTCTGCACTCTGCCTCCACATTTGGCGAGCTATGAAACTAACTTTTTTACCTTCCCTCCAATAGTGAACTAGAATAGAAAGTCAAAGTTTGATGACTTTGTTACTTGTAAAATATGTTTTTAAGAAATATAGCACACTTCTAATTAAGCTATAAATATTAAAAGAAAATTTAAATAAATTTGACTGTTTCAAGAGGGGGAAAATGGAAGCAATCCATGGCAACATGAAATTTCTTTTTTAAATTATTCATTACATGAAAAGAACAGAAATCACAAACATAAATTGAACTTCCTGAAACCAGGCTGAATTCACACAAAATATGTAAATTGAACAATTGAAAGGTCCTGTCATCATGCTAATGCACATGAAATAAGCAAAGTGTCCTGTAAGAAAGCTTGAGAAATAGTCTATGGTGAACATATTCCTGATTACCTATTTAACCAGAGGAACAGAGGAAGCCATCCATATAGGCTATGGAACTTGAATTCTATACGTGCTGTAGCTCATAAGGTGCATTTAACTTTGGGTAACCATGGCACCAGAGAAAAATGCATGTTGGTTAAAGAGGAACCTGTCCTTTTCTGAACGGTTCTCAACTTAAACTTTCAAATCAGCTTAAATATTTCAAAGGTGGAAATTCAGAAAACAGCTCAATGACTGCCTACAAACATGCTGTAGCAAACAGAGGAAACATCAGCAATTCCAGAGAGGGTTGTATCTGGGGAAGAAAATTTGTACTGCTTAAAAGTAACTGATCCTTTAATTCTAAGAGACACTGGAAAGCCTCCTTTCCTTGTGGCAAATACACAGACTGTCTAGAAAGATATTATTTCTCCAACTAATCACATTAAAAAGGTATGGGCATATACAACCAGCCTCAGGGTCCTCTGAACTTAAAAGATCATCCACCTGGATCCTAACACTCTATATTCAGATGAATGTATGCCCCTCCGCTATGTCAGCTCTGAAAGATAAGTGTCTGTCTGACAACATTTGCCTTTGCCAGAAGTGTAACTCGTTAGAAAAAACAAGGCACTGATCCCTCCCAGTATGCATGATCACACTTCAATAAATGAATCTCCTTATTAGTCCTTGGAGTGAGAATCCAAAGAAGTTATTCTCTTCACCTTCCTGACTCAAAATATTCCTAGACTTAAATACTTTTGTCCATGAGTGGAATATCAGAACGGTGATCAGAGACTTTTAGCACATAAAATAGTCACTTGAACCCCATCACCTTTGGCACTATATTTTGAAGTGCTGAAAATCACTTCCAGAATTGTATTTATTTTGATATTTTTGATTATCTAAAGGCAAAAAAAATGGAGGAAAGGACAACCATCACCAGAAATATGTCAATGAGAAAGGGGAAAAGTGCAATAATTTATAAATCAACTATCTAGCTGGAGAAGGAGGATGAAGATGGAGGACAAAAACATATTGTGAGAGAGCCTAGAATCTCAGATTTGCTATCTCTTCTGCAGTGTTTAGATTCTCAGATGCAAGTTTTGGTGGCCCCAGGTCAATGTAGTAATATTTACAGTTTTAAAATTCAAGAAAAAAAGCACTTCTGGGTAACAGATCACAAGTGTCAAGCCTGTGAAATGGCTTTTGCACCATGTATACTAAGCATCAATTCCTCTAAAGTTAGTGCAAAAGCCTTCAGAGAGAAATAAAACCATCAGAATATTGCTGATGTGAAGTTGTATATAAATTTTTTTTCTTTTTCTTCTGTAAGACCTATCTGCAAGTACTTAATTGATAAGGACAGACATAAGTGGGCTTGTCCAAAGTAGCAAGAAAAACTTCTATGACTTCTTATAGCATAAAATATTTTTGGTTTGTCACAGCTCTTAGAAATAATAAAATATATCAGTTAGAACTAGTGGTTCGTATCTTAGTAATTTTTATGCAAGAACTGTTTTGAGACAAAGAAATGCTTAATAATTAGCAGTGTTAATGTTACAAAGGGCCTGTATTATTTTTAGTCAAGGAATGTTAAGTGATGTTTGAAAATAAACAAGAGCTAGGAATATACAACTCTCCCTAACAGTGTAAGAAACCATACGGAAAGCATCGTGGGGCCTTTTTTTCAAAGCACAGATAACACAGAATGGGGAAAAAGGAAGAAACAACAACCTCTAAGTCAAGACTCAAGAAGAAGTTAAGTCAAGATTCACAAATCAAGCATATGCATAGCATTGTTGCCTTAATGATTGCAGAATAACCTGCAATATTCATTACAATTTGCTTTGCTATCTATCTAGCAGGCTCTCTGATGATCTTTCAAAGGTTGCTCCTGCCCAGTCTGCACATCCCTCGAGCAAACATGCAGCATTGTGAGGTGATCAACTTGTATAACAATTGGTTATAAACAAAGAGTCCATCAAAAGTGAAAATTAATATAAACTAACAGCAGCATTGTATAAAAAAACGTTAGACTAACGCTGGAATGGGATTCACTTCGGATACATTTGGCAATGTCAAAGTTAAATTAGGCAATTAGTTTCTTGCTATGATCACTAGTAAGTCATAGACACCACCAACTGGCAATGCATTCCAGTTAGGATGGATTCAATCAGACCATTTTCTCCTCTAAAGGTACTGAAGTAGCTTAAATGACTAGTTTAGTCTTTGCTTCTCTAGAAGCAAACTGCATAATTAAGACAGATCAAGTTAAATATAAATAGAAATCAACATACTCTTGTATTACATACAAGTTCTAGTACTGTGACTTATGACTACAGCTTCTAACCAAGGTATTAAGATGCAAACTCAAACATTTTTCGAAGAACAGTTATCAATCCAGTTTCTTATCAATCCAGTCTGATAATAAAGAATTCTATCTTGTTTGTCAAAATAAATGCAATTTAAAAGGCTAATTTCTTCAGAAATAGGTACACTTAGTACAGACGGAAAGCCTGAATAATACAAGATTGCCCCTCTTGAATTTAGCAACAGAAATCCCACGTAGATTCCACTGTCCTCTTTCTACCAATAGAGCTATCTAAGGTCTTCCAACTCTAGAGTTTACAACAATGTTTTGATAAAGACAGGCATGGAAATAAGCATTCAAACCCAATCTGATATTATGATAATTAATTGGTATTTTCTACATTGCAAGGAAACATGAAGCAGCAGTTGCAGGCTCATGCATTTTATCACATTTGAAATGCAACGGTCTATGAAGCAATGTCTTAAGCAAAAGTAAGATTATAAATAGGATTATGCCTCTCTTCATACACATACATTAACTGAGAACATAATGAGAGTCACAAAATTGATTTTACAGTTCACAATGCGTTGCATCTTGCTTGTTCCATGTATTAACACACATGTATCATGTTTGAAATAGGCTAATACTACTAATTTACTACAACTGCAGAACAGAACAGTAGCAGAGCAGAACTTTTCTCCTAGTACCTGGACCTCTAAATATTGATAAATACTATTCTCTACTCCTGTTCCAGCCACTATATATTTATATATTTTAAAATGTGTACAAATATGTATGGATAACTCTGAAGTTTAACAATAGAACTAACGTCTTACCTTCCATCTCTGTCCCAATCATATACTTCTACTTTAATTGTCCTAAAAAAATAAAAAAAATCACAACCCCATTAAAATATATATTAAAATGTATGAGGACTGCCTTTAATACTTCTATTTTAATAGCATATGGGTACATAATTGTGTCAAATCCAGAAGGCAGAATTTTCAAGTCATTTCTGATGGGGGAGAAAAGAGCAAGTCACACAAGTTACCCGACGTACTCAATAGTAAAATACAGTGGAAGCTAAACACATTGGAAGTTTAACCAATACATTTTTACTTGCTGATGCTCTGTATTTTCTGTGTCTTTTTATAAATGATTTTTTTAAAGTATTATCAAAGTTTTTAAGAACATTAATAAACTGGAACTTATTGTGAAGGTTTCTTTGGCACATGCTATTATCTGGGAAAGGGATATCTACTATGGGGTAATAACATCTTACAGAAAAAAGTAATATACCCATATTTGAGCAGAAGTGTGCAGAGTTTGAATGGGCCTTTATAAAACAAAATTATTAAGCAGCAAAGTACAGATTAGAAGCAATGTTCATAATACAAAGTAAAGCGCATTTAAAGCAGAAAGAAATTCTAGTCCTTACATTTTGGTTCTTAAATAAAAATAACTATCGCAGAACACAATAAAACTTCAATCTGTCAGACAGCATTAACCTCTTCTAAACATTGTGCAGTGGCAAAAATGAAAACTGTGGGATCTACCTATGACTTGTGAAAGTCCTGTCTGTGGCTGCAGATGAAAGAATCTGTAGTTCTTTAAAGACTGCACTTTTCTGCTCTTAAACTCCTGCTTAGCTCTCAATAAAAGAGGAGGGTCCTTGACTAACTGACCAAAAAGGACAGTCCAGTACATTTTTTTCTAATTCCTAGAAAACCAAATGGATAGTTGTTTAGTTCTTTCATGAGACTACACTAGATAACCATCAGATTACACAACGTTGCCATGACTGGAATGGAATGGAACGGGATGGGACAAGCAGACTTGTGGGGTATGGAGAGGAAATGACAGAGGCAGACTGGGTACCAGTTTTTCCCAAACTGACAGGTTGTCCTGGACACGGTGGGAATACTCATCCTTCCCTTAATGAGCCAGAAGCTGGGGGCCAAGCTGGGTAATAAAACATTAAAAGTCCACCAGCACAGAAGGACTCAGCACAAACATTTTATCAATAGAGTTAATTAGATTTCATTTAAATCAATGTTAAAAGCCAAAATAGTAGATTACACACAAAAAATAATACATGTAGGTAAAATATTTTTTTACAGTAGAAAACAATAAATAATTGGCATATTTCCAGAGAGGCTTCTCATGAAAAATGTTAGGTATATAATAGTTTCATACAGTTTCTTGAGCATCCCTCTGATCAATCTGCAGCTGGCCTCTGTGTGAATCAGAATACTGGAAAAGAATACCCAAACAGTTTAACTACAAGTATGACCTAAAAAGCAAGCTCCTATACATTATTTCACATTTATGAGGTTGCATCTTTCTTAGGAAGAAAGGCTCAGAGAGTTGGGGTTGTTCAGCCTGGAGAAGGCTCTGGGGAGACCTTATTGTGGCTTTTCAATATATAAAAGGGACTTAAAAGAAAGACAGAGACAGACTTTTTAGTAAGGCCTGTAGTGACAGGAGAAGGGGTGATGGTTTTAAATTGAAGGAGAGAAGATTTAGACTGGACATAAGGAAGAATTCTTTACTGTGAAGGTGGTGAGACACTAGAACAGGTTGCCCAGAGAAGCTGTGGATGCCCTCTCCCTGGCAGTGTTCAAGACCAGGTTGGACGGGGCTTTGAGCAACCTGGTCGAATGGGAAGCGTCCCTGCCCATGACAGAGGGGCTGGAACTAGATGATCTTTAAAGGTCCCTTACAACCCAAAGCATTCTGTGATTCTACGCAAATGGAAGATGAATGTGGAGATGAACTGTTCCTTGGTGAAGCGAACCTTGGAGGACAGCACTAACTATCCTTGCTTCAGCAACGACCAGGAAACAGACAACATGTAGAAAACAAAAACTTCCCATGTGAAGGATCAATCCTAGTTTACATACTTTCTTGAAGATTGGAACTCTTAAAACGCAAATATTATGTATATTATCATCAATATCAATCAAACAGGAAACATGTATCAGGATAGAGATAGTATATAGTTTTATTTATCTCCTTTTACTACAGAAAGCTTGTATATATACGTAAGTTCAACAATCAGTAATAATGAATCCTATCCAGCCTAAAATCTGAACATGGGACAGAAAAATAACACCTCCAGACTTCCTGTATTTTAAGCAACCATTTGCTTATTTTTATTCTTCAGAACAGTTTCACATGAAGTCATCAGGTCTGTCGTATTAATAGAAAGGACAGGAATCCAAGTAATTTATAATTTGCTTCCACAGAAGCTGCTCCCCATTCCTCCAATGAGATACAGTTGAATACATGTTGAATAATGTTCTAGGAAGGGACTCGCAGGGCATAAGATTGATCAACAGCTGGTATTATGTACACTAACAAATTCATGCCTAGGTGTTTTCTACATTTTTTTTTTTTCAATATTCCAAAATAGGCAAAGAAGAAGGTGCTTTGTCTGGATGTTTCACTTTTCAACTCAAAGTTAATGGCTGTGGCCACACCCTTTGTTACATTTTACCTCTCTTGTGGAATTTCGGTTTGGGGTTACCAGTTCTTTCTTAGAAGAAAATTGACTAATGTGAAAGCTGTTCTGTGAAATGAATTCAAGAACAACTCCAAATCTACTTTATCTCATCAAGTATTTGACCCGTGAAAGGAAACTATATTTAATTTAATAAAAAAGGCAATATCCCAGAGCTTTTTTCCCTAGAGAACCTCTATTCCATTTCCAGATTTCAAACCTGTTACTGACAGGACAGATTATTAGTAAGTTTACGTAAGGTTTAGCGGGACTTCTAAATTGTCTTACAAAACTGTGTTCAAACAATCAAATCATCTCAGTGAGAAAACTTGAATTACCAAGATAAATACTTAAAATTATCATGATAAATTCTCAGGATCTTCAGACATGCAACTTCAATAAGAACAATTTCTCCATGAATAAAGCTCCCCTCTCCTGGAATTTATTTCATACTGAAAGAATCGATCACAAATCTTGAGTATTACCTGCTCTGCATGATATCAAAGACACTAAAAGGCCTTTCAGATCTTCACATACTGATATGTTACCCTCTCTACACTACTATTTTAACCTGAGGGATACAGTTTAGAGGACGCGTCTTAAAACTTTTACATAGAAAATAATTGTGTGTAAGTGCGATTTGAGAGCTTGCATTAAGAGAAAGAAAGAAGAGAATAGGATATTAGAGATACTATGTACTACTGTTGTATTTAAATCTCATCCCTGTAATGGCTGAAAACATACTGTATGACTATACAGCTTGAGAAGAATTAAGCAAATCTTGGCCTTTTCACAATGACAAAGTGGACCGAGCTCAGTCAGAAGCATACACTAATTGAAAGTTTACTTTCCCAAAAAAAGCATACATGTTTGCTGTGATCTATTATTGCTAATGACATTATTCCTATCTTTCACATCTATCACAGAACCCACAGCACCAAATCTGTGAAACTACCACTATATGAAAGAGATTTTTGGGTTTTTTATGTATTACTATGCTGAGCTTAGATATCTAATCCTTACCTTCAGAAATAAAAGCTTCAAAAATAAAAAATAAACCCAAACTTTGCATGTTTTTTCTGGACTTATCAGCAGATACAAATGTGAATTAATCTGACAGCTAACAAGTATTTCTTAATTTGAAACACAACTGCTGTAGGCAGGATTATGACATTCCACAGAGCCTTTTATTCATAAGGCATTCACTAAGCACATTACATTGAAAGCATTCGAAGTAGAATCAACATGAGAAAACAGCAGTTACACAATAATTTGAGGCATGCTATTATACTTTTTAATTCTCTTTTGGAATGCTGCAGTTATTTCAGTATGCCTCTATCACAATATACCTTCAAATTGTTATGAAAATAAATTATTATTAAATTATTATGAAAATAAATCTTTTCTCTTTAATATGATAAATAGTGCAGAGTCCAGAGACTAGCTTCATAAGCACTGTTTTGCTTATGTGTTATGCACATGAACTCAAAAATCCCATTTGATTAAAATGTATTTATTATGAAAATGCTGTGTTTTTATTTCATCTAATTGAAAGAGTAGCCAACATGGCTGATGACGACTGTATCAAGTACTTCACAAGGCAAGTGTCAGCAATGTAGGTGAACCCTTTTTCCTTCAGTTTGAAAGAACATGACATCAAGTACTGGAAGAGTATCACAGATCAAATAAAGCAGCTAAGATCCAGTAGGAAAGACTAAAAATGGCCATTCCACTAAAAACTATAAAAAAATTTTTAAAAAAGCCAATTAGCTTTTGTCTTTTTAATAAGCAGCTTACAAAGGCAGAGCTTTAAGTTTATTATTGTGAAAGCATTCTGTTTATCTTAGTGAATATAAGCACTTCTTACTCTCCTGCACCTTCATATTGACTACTGAGATTGGGTCAGTTGATTCAAGAGTTGGTTTGTCTATCCTCTGGCATCAACTAGTAAATTACAAACTCAAGGAATGCCTCCCCAGAAGACCATGGTAACCAATTAAAATAATCTTAATGCACATATTTCACTGAATAATTAGCTTGATAAAGTAATGCAACAGAGTTATAACATGACAAAATCATGTATTACAGTAACATAACATGTACGTGAATGGATGGTAGTCATGTACCTGGAAGCTGAAAATTAGTATCGGGGTAGAAAAGTAACTACTTAAATTCCAAATTAAAGATTGTTTCAAAGACATTATCACAGGAAAATTATCAATTTGAGCTAAGTCTTACCGAATTTCCTTGCATGCAGCAATAAGTTTCAGTAAAGTATTTGGAAACACCAATATCTAAATACACTTCAAAAATATGAATAGTTACAAGGGAACAAAAAGTCACTGTAACAGAGAGTTAAACATTTTTTCTTGATATTGTTAGAAGTTAACATGTCCATTTTTTGAGTCTAAAAATATCCATCATTCCTCAACTTCACTAATTTGCTTGTTATTACTGGTAAAATATTGGATGAAAACATAGTATTATTACCATTTTGCACGGGATCACTGAAAACTCAAACCTGAAGATGATGATTATGATTACCTTCTGCGTTTATCATCTACTTACCTATATATTTTAAAGGCTTTCATTTATCAAGCATTGTCTGAAATTACAATGTCACTCAAGGAAGACAGATCATCATTGCTCTTCATTGAAACCTTATTAAAGAATACTTGTGCACACTAGTAATAGTGGCCATTCTTCGAATTAGTCTTTTATTTCTTCTTAATCACACCACAGAGCGCAAAGAAATTTTTTTTCCACAATTCACCACTAACATTTCCTACAGATTTAGCATATTGGAGGTCTATTTCCGAATTCTTTAATGTGATGAATGGTTTTAAAGACGTTATTATCCTTTCAAAATGCTGATTAAATATCCTAAATAACATCAGGAACTGAACTGCACAGAAAAACTTACATATAAAAAAAAGCATGTTAGGGTGAATAAAAACCATGTATGCTAAGAAAGCTTAACCTATAGCTTACCGGTCATAATCTCCATTACAGAGTGCTCTGACAGAAATCTTGAATGCCTGCCACACTGGATTTAATGTATTTTTTACGACTTCTGTTTTGTGACAGATTGTAAAACTGTAATAAAAAAGATATAATTTTTACTTATTTACTTTTTCTTCTGTGTGTCATCAAACATGGAATCAAAAGAGCTGTAATCTGTATTCACTCATACAATGTCATGTAAAATTTAAGGTACGAAAAAAACCCAGTGAAATCAGAGAGGACTGAAGAGGATAGATCTGTTTGAAAGAGATTACAGACTGACTAGAGTGCTAAACAACTCTAAAACTAAAATGTTTTTACCCAAAACTTCAAGAAGAATTACAACCATTCAGTCAGTTTTTTCAGGCAAGAGCAGTCTCCATCTCACTTTTTTAAACAGGCCTTGTACAGCCAGTAATCAGTCACAGATCCAGAAAGCAGCCTGGTAAGGATCTGACTCTTGCTCAGTGATTGAAAAACTGAGCCAGGGAGTCATGGCTTTCTGATTCTTGTTCCCTACTTTACGTCGATGATTTTTCAATCAAGACACTCTCAGGTAAAATATACAAACCTCTGTGATCACCCTTCTCCCGGGTGAATTAATGCATTCTTCTCTCTCTAAATGATGCAAAATTAAATTAATTCTTTTAGGGACTAAACTGCTCAAAAGAAAATATGAGGCAAGGTCACTGGTGAAATCGCTACCAAAATTCTACATGAAGATGTAACTACAGATGCCCTTTGAGAGGACATCTTCCTTACATTCTAAAGGCCTACATTTTTATTCTGGCTATGATTCAGAAGGCATATCTGAAGCTAAGAGACCGAAAAAGGAGCATCCTTCTGCTCATGGGTGTAGAAGTACTGCTCCAAGCTCCTGTGGGGTTCAGGAGACCAATAAAGGATCAGCAGCGCGACACTCGCCTCATGGAAGGAAGCAGAGCAGCATGGCACTCTAGGTCAAGAGAAACCACGCATACCAACACTCCCGTAATGTCGCAACACTCCCAGGCTCACAATTTTAGATATTCAGTGTTTATTGAGGAAACTGTTCCTATAATCTGCCTCTGAGAGGAAAAAGAAGGGAACAGACACACATATACCCACACGCCAGTTTATGTTAACAGTTGCTCCAGTTAAGCTGTTGAAAGAAGTAATATCATACACGTCTAGCCTTTGGTTTGCAATGAGATGTGAGGACTATCAGTTTCCAAAAAAACTTGACTTTCCAGTAGACCCCACATAACTAGCATGTTGACCAGAAGTTAGTACGTCAAGTCGTAGCAACAGAACAGAAGAGATAACATACGTTAACAAATTAAAGCACAAATGTAGCAAACAGCCACTTCTAAAAAAATTTCTCTTTCGAGTACTTTTGAATTCTATTTCCTAGGATTCTGTCAAAAACATAAAAAATATTTCCAAATTCTCAGTGTTAGCATATTCTGCAGCTTCAATTTTCTTTGAGAATTCTATTTAATTTAAAGGTATATGGTATCTTAGCAAAAGTAAGGGTATTTAATTGTTTTTATTACAATTAATTTTCACAGTGCTCTATAGTTGTCACAGATTTAACTTTTTGCTACAACAGCTTTACTTTTGATGTATTTGCTACAATAGCTTTATTCCTATACTGCATAACATGTTATTCTTAAATTCCACAAACATTATGAAAGAAACACAGCTTAATCTGGCAAATATAAAAAAATGAAACTATGTTGCTATCTGCAAATAAGTAAGTTGCCTGCTCCTTAGCAGCAGAAATACTTGATAGGCATCTACCTGCCATCTTCATTGCTTCGATAAAACACAAGGAAAGGATCGGATTTCCCAAAGAAGTCCTTCTTATCCAGTTTGTTTGCACAAAATTGCATTAAAACGGAATCCTGAAATGGGTAACACAAAAAAATTAGAAACAGTATGCAGTTTACTACAATAAAATAAAAACAGTAAATGAGAGCACTGGCTTTCTAGACACCTTCTACATCTTCATATTCCTGCGACGTCCTTACAGGGCAGTTTGAACTGCTGAAACCAAGAATTCCTTCATGGGGGTATAAAGGAAGGGTAAATTTCTATGTTAAAAGTCTCGAGATTTTTCCAGTATTTTCTGACATTCAAAGTTTCATTCTGAGGGAAACAGATGCACAGGCAAGGAATACGTATTAGAATTAATTTTAAAAACTCCAGTGAAAGACGACTAAGCCTCATTCCTTCAGTGATGTAAATCTGTATTTGTGTGCTCCCATTGTTTGGAAGGCACACAACATAGCAGGTTGCTTTTAAGAGCCTTGAAACTTCCAGAAAATGAGCCTGGCAGATACCAAATACATCTGTTCTCATGACAAATGAGGAGAAATGTTTCTTTGCTGTGGTCAGGCAAACTGACAGTCACACCTGGTCAGCTCTTTGGGGAGAGTCAAGAATGCGAGAAGGGCTATAAATGCAAAGATAAAGCTTGCAGATTCACGAGCGAAGCGGGGCAGGGCCTTCCCGAAGACTGTGTCCCATAAACTGGCCTACAGGCATAACAGCAACAAGACGAAGACGAGGAAAATGTGGGATCGTCACTGAGTGGGGTGGGGGACCAGGTGACAAGGGACATGGAAAAGTCTGTATTTCTCATAGCGTTCTATGCCTTAGTATTTCTTGGTAAGAATTGCCTTCAAGAACCTTGGACATCTGAGACTTGAGAAGGCTGGGACAGGGATGACTTACCCTTTAGACATACAGAAGTCCATGGGCCCTAACAAGATGCACCTGTGAGTGCTGATGGAGTCGGCCAATATCACTATGAGGTCACTTTTGAATACCTTTGGAAAGCCATGATATTCAGGGGAAGTTCCTGGAAGACAGCAAATGTCACTCCCATCTTTCATAAAGGGCAAGGAAGAGGATCCAGGCCAGTTTTTCCTTGATCCCTGAGAAGATGATAGAGCAAATAATCCTGAAAAACATTTCCAAACACATGGAAGACAAGGTGGCTGAGGGTCATCAGCATGAATTTACAAAGGTGAAATTCATGCCTGATCAGTCTGAAATTCTGTCATGAAATAACTGGCTCAGCGGATGAGGGGATTTTTTTAGTGGACTTTTTTATTCTTGACCTTAGAAAGGCCTTAAACACTGTCTCCCATAATATCCTTGTTCACAAACTGATGAACTATAGACTAGATAATTGGACAGTGAAGTAGACTGGAATCTGGCTGAACTGCTGGGCTTCCAAGGGCCGTGATCAGTGGCATAAAGTCAAGACAGAAACCAGTCAGTAATGGTGTAACGCTGGTGTCAGAAATGGAGTCACTAATACTGAATGTCTTCATTAATGACCTGCATGATGGGACAGAGTAGACTTGCTGTTTGCAGCAAGATAAGAATTAATCAAAAATGCTGAATAAACTTGGGTAGGAAAATATCGTAGAGAAAGTACGTGACAGCTGGTGAGGCAGCCCAAGAGATCGTGTGAGAGAGTGTGCATTTGAAAGCAGCATGACAGAGAATGCTAAAGAATGTAAGCAGGAGACATGAGTACCGAATTCTTTGCAAGCTCCCTTCAGTGATTTTGAACTGGCCATCACTCTGCTCCAGTGAGACCTCACCTGGAGTGCTGTGTCCAGCTCTGGAGCCCTCAACACAAGAAGGATGTGGACCTGTTGGAGCGGGTCCAGAGGAGGCCACAAAAATGATCAAAGGGCTGGAGCACCTCTCTTACAAAGAGGGTTGGTCAGCCTGGAGAAGAGAAGGCTCTGGGGAGACCTTATTGTGGCCTTCCAGTACTTTAAGGAAACCTATGGGAAAGATAGGGGTAATCTTTTTTAGCAAGGCCTGTTGCAACAAGACAAGGGATAATGGTTTTAAACTAAAAGAAGGTAAATTTAGACTGGATATATGGAGAAGCTTTTTACAATGAGGGTGGTGAAACACTGGAACAGGTTGCCCATGGAGGTGGCAAAGCCCCATCCCTGGAAACATTCAAGGTCAGGCTTGCTGGGGCTCTGAGCAACCTGATCTAGCTAGAGATCACTGCAGGGGGGTTCAACTAGATGACCTTTAAAAGTCCCTTCCAACCCAGCACATTCTATGATCCTATGATACATGTTCATAAGATAGAATATTCTGTTATATGTGTAAAATTTGAGTGGGGTAAATCTGAAAGAACATGAAGGCGTTGGAAGGCATCTAGTATTTGTCTTCATCTAAAAGGAAAGGAAAAAACCCACCTATTCTGATTACAGATTTAATTACATATTCGTCATTTTTAAACAGTTAATTACAACAGGGATACAAATGCTGGTCTTGGAGGATCAATTTAGAATATCAGGAAAAAAATGCCTTTAGTTTCTCTTAAGGTTACCAGTAAATTCTTGGGGTGATGGCAAACATCACTTAAGAATGGCAGGAACTTAACTTCTTAAGAAATGTAGAAGTATGACTTCTCCAGGAAAGAAATTAAATGATGCATTAATTTTGTCATCTGACAAAAGTTTGAACATTTTGATCATGTACTATGTACAAAAACTTGAACTGATGTAAACTAGTGGGGAAATACAGGCGTGTTCCAGGACCATACTTACTCATTTGTACTAGTAACATGGGAATTTCCTACTGCTAAATGGCAGTTAAATGAGACTGAGTTGGCACACCCTATTAATGTAAATGTGTGGGACTAGCAGGTTGCCTGGAAAAGGTAAATAAGATTTGAGCATGTGTGTTATTCAAACGTACCAGCATACCACTTCTGCAGAGAAATAATACAATCTCGACCAAACTCAAAACAAGGCATAAAATTAAGGATTTCTTCTTACTTCAAACATCTAACAAACTTAAAAATAAAAGGCCGAAATATATTAGGTGTTACATTTATATTAATAAAACGAGAAACATTACTATTGCATAAACAGAAAAACATTAACCAATGTATTGGGTTGGCCTGGCTGGATGGGGGCGGTGGGGGGTAGTGCCTTCTGCAAGAAGCTGCTAGAAGCTTCCCGAGTTTGATAGAGCCAATGCCAGCCGGCTCCAAAGAGGGACCTATCAGTAAAGTGATAAGAGAGGAACACCTCTGTGAAAACATATTTAAGAATGGGGACAAAGAAGTGCGCCACAAGAGTTGGCACAGAGATGGAGGAGTGAGAATCT
>NW_009698677.1:0-465 GCF_000703405.1 Apaloderma vittatum | reverse complement strand
GGGATCGTAATGTTAAATTAAGGTTTCCGTGGTTTTTGCTACCCATTCCTACACACCCTCGCCATCTCTTTCCAGGCTTTGAAATCTGACACTGACACCCAAACGGTCCCAGAGTCTCCCTCCTCTAGTCCTGCCTGTCACCGGACTGAAACCTCCTCCTTCATCTCTGCTCTCCTGCTCTCTGTCCCCATCTCTCCCCACTTCTACTACACACAGCTGCTCCCTGCCCCCTGCTCATTTCCCCTCACATCCATCCAACCAATATATCAACATCCTTTTCCCCATATTTTGTTTTACATTTCTTACATCGCTTGACAACGCTACGTGCGAAACCCCTTTTCTTCCGATTGCCATTTCATCTGTCAAGAGACCTTGAAAGGATTCTCCGCAAGTTTGTGTTATAATTCAAAGATCCGTTAAAGCACCATTTTATGTTTTTTTTTTAACAATTCTTCTGCTTTGCTT
>NW_009698676.1:17488-18893 GCF_000703405.1 Apaloderma vittatum | reverse complement strand
TAGCGGCCCTTCCTGCCGCGCTGGGTGAGGAGGGGTCTGTGGGGAGCTCGATCCTCGGCCTCCTTCCTGCCCCAAATTGGGCGGGAATTGGGATTTTTATACCCAGCTCCTGAAGCCAGAGGTGCCAGGGCAGTGGTAGTTTGTGTCGGAGGTCTTTTAAAAAAGGCAGGGATCTGTGGTAACAGTTATCCTTCATACTGCATCAAGTGAGTCAATCATGTAGATTTAGTAGAAGTTTCAGACAGACATGTCACCAACCCAAGCAGAGGTGACGTAATGAAGTATGTCTTCACCTGAAATTGTATTAATTGGTGTCAGAATCAAATCTATGATAGTTTGTGGTTTGGGCTTTACGTTCTTTAGTCTTTAGTTTCTTTAGTTTCTTTAGTGTTTAGAAAGATTGGTAATGTCTTGGGACTTCAAGTGTTGCAGCAGTGCTCCAGAGTGCCTCAATCATGTGAAAGTGTGTATATAGGTAAAAAAGCATTTTTATTTACAGCTTCATATCCTACAATCGCTTTGTCTAAAGGCGGTTTGAAAGACACAAAAAATCAATTGATTTAAGAGGGCAAGTATATCTGTGATTTCAGCAGATGCTTGATGTACATAATTCCATCTAATCAAATGATGTGTAAAAAAAATTACTAAAGATATACAAGAAGCATATATCAATCTCTTCTCCCATGTGACAAACAACAGGACAAGAGGAAATGGCCTCAAGTTTCACCAGGGCAGGTTTAGATTGAACGTTAGGAAAAATTACTGAAAGGGTTTTTAAGCTGGAACAGGCTGCCCGGGGCAGTGGTGGAGTCACCATCACCGGAGGTATTTAGACCTGTCGATATGGTGCTCAGGAACATGGCTTAGTGATGGACTTGGCATTGCTGGGTTAACGGTTGGACTCGATCTTAAAGGTCTTTTCCAACCTCAGCAATTCTGTGATTCCCTGAAGGTGGGAGGCTCCAGGGCGTGAGGCACCAGGGGCAGGGGCAGCACCATCGCTGGGCCTCAGATGGGTTGAGCACAGGGCAGGGTCGGTGCTGCTTTACGGCATGGGAGGCACAGCTGTGGTCGCTGTAGGTGGTGCTGGGGCGTACGCTCTGCAGGGCAAGTCTCCTGTGGGGCTTCTTCACAGCGCGAGTGCTCTTGATGCAATGAACAGCAGAAATAGGTTTGAGATTCACCCTTTCAAGTATATACTTAGATTTGCGGTTTCTTAAGAGGGAGGCTGTTGTCGCGTGTGTAGGAGATGTACAAACAGATTGATGCAGTTACCCAGTTAAAATTTCTGGCAGTCTTTCACAGCATAAAAGAGATGTCAGGTGTGGCTGATGTACGGATCAGGTGAATGGTTACTTCATTTCTTTGAAATCGAAAAAGGCACAGGGGATCCTTGTGAAACAGG
>NW_009698676.1:0-17457 GCF_000703405.1 Apaloderma vittatum | reverse complement strand
GAATGCCAGTCTTGTGTCTATTAGGGGCAAACAGCAAATTTATGTCCTCAGGGTTGAAAATCAGTTGTTCGCATGCCTCAAAGCAGCAATAAATATGTAGTGCTAGCTATGCTAAATCTGCAATGAGGAGCTTCAAATATACTAAGCGATGAAAAATAGACTATATATTAAAGTAAAACTCATTCATGAAATGGGTGTCTCTCAATCTGCAAGTTTTTTGCTGCAGGTCCTTCAAAACCCATGCTTAATTAGACCTTAAATAGGTGGATTTGGAGGCCTCTGCTAATTGCAGTTAGCTTCTTGGATAGTCTTAGAATCCCATGTGAGTCCACAGATGATGGATTAAAATATGCAGTGAGTCATATTAAATTGATGCCAATTGAAATGCACAGTTTGTAAATTGCTGCAGAATTTGACTCGGTAAATAGCAATCATAAATGTAATACTTTGCAATTCTAAGCACTGCGTCTGTCTTAGGCTAGCTTTTTTTTTCTTTCTGAGGAACAGAAAATAAAAATTATATTTATTGTATCGGTAAAATATTAATTTTCTAGTCTTCACGGGAAGCCTGAAAAGTGACACTGCATTGATGTCCTAGCTTTTAACTGGCTAAATTAAGTTACAGAGGGGATAGATGGGTTGGATGTGATTGTACATGAAAGCTGTGGCAGAGCCAGGAACATAATAATCCAAGTCTCCTGACTCCTGGAGTTGAACTTTAAAACCAGATCATGTTTCCTTTGTGCTCTCAGTCTGTATACTGACCTTTAGGAATCGTGTTTACCTACAGGTTCCCAGAAGAGATCTATTTTCCCTTGAAATGCTTTCCTGCTATCAATTACACTTTTATTCTGATGAGTATTTTGAGCATTTAGAATACACGAAGAGAGCAAATGAAAACGGTGTTTCCTGTGGGGCCAGGTCTGCTCCCTGTAGACTGCTTTCGTAGGTAATAGGGAGCGGTGGATATGGGTCCAGCACTTAATTAATGCTAGAGAAACACAGTTTCTGTAAATACTCATGCGCATCCTTTCTTCAGGCCTCTGCAGAGAAGAGAATGAGTGTGCCCGCAGCGCTGAAGATGGAGAGGGATCCGTGCTGGTACAGTGGGAAGGTGCTGCTCTGAGATTCTCCTTTACATCAAACTCCTTCAGTCCTCACACTGAGGTGACAGATAAAGAACAGGAAGGATGTCTGAAAACTTCAGAAAATGCCAAGCTAAGAAATCAAATAGATGGTGAGATTCTTTTAACTCTGCCGTGGTGGAAACCAGCAAAGTCTGATTGTTCTCACTCTTGGGGAAGGAATGCTCCATGACCAGAGGTCTTTAGAACAGCACTGGCTGAGCTCTGGCTTGATGACCTTTTTGGAAACTTAAGTGATTGAAGGCAGGAGCAAAATCATACATTGGAGCCCAGTTCTATGGGACTTTCCAACTAGGGAGATCCTATGTTATCCCTAAAGTTGTATATTTTCATGATCCTTTCTTGCAGCAATTTTGTGCTATTCCTACGTGCAGCCCAAAGTAGCCGTGTTGCTACCTCTAGGCTGTCCGCCTCCTGTTTGCTATTTACAGTCTGTAGTGGTGTCTGGATTTTCAAACTTACTGCTTAAAAAAACCCCTGAGACTTACCTCAGTGTCTTGGCCTCTGTATCACAACAGAATCTTCACAGACATAAAAGATGTGATAGCTTTCAGCACTGCCTTGGGTAGATATCACAGGAAGCAGCTCAGGTATTTCTTTGATGCTTAATCTTGGTTGGGGTGATGTGATGTCTGGATCAGGGCTTACAGAATTGAAGGCCAGTGTTCATGTATGTGTTTGTTGTATAATTCTGAGGGCATTTTCCAAATTCCCGAGTTATTTTGCATGGAGAGTGATACAGAGTTTCAAGCAAAGTTTCCTGACAGTATTACCGTAACGGTTCAGCCCTGTAGTTCCATCGAGTTCTCTGCATAGGGCTTATGTTTTGTATTGCTGGGGAAGGGCTTACAGAAGCTGCTTCTTGAAAAGGCACCATGCAGAGGCAACATGCAGAAAAAAAGAGAGTGGAGCCTGCAAATAAACTATCCAGAGCTCTTTAGATCTGCAGGCAAGGCTTCATTACTCCCTCCTGACTTTCTCCTCCCTTTATAGCTACTGCTGTGTGCATGACTGCCTTGCAAAACTGTGAGAGAGCTCGACCATAGAGGCCAGCAAATCAGAGTAGAACGAAACCCGAGTAAATCAAAATCGCGCTCCCCGGGCGAAGAGAGATCACCTTATATGGGAACGTCATGGGTAAGAAGATGAATACGTCCAGCCGAGGGGCTGAGATCAGTTCCCAAACAGATGGAAGATGGTAATATGAAAACAAAAGCATTCAGGAAGAGAAGACAACATTTAAATCAGCTTTGCTTATGCAATCTGAGCCCTCCTGTTTGTCTCGTCTTATAAATATTGTGTTATGTGTATGTACACATAGGTTTGACTATGTTATATTGAAAAACAATTTCTATTTTAGCACCTAAATGCATCCCAGCTCTATTACTGGTTCTAACTTGCATTCCAAAACATTCTATGAGTGTGGCATAGGATGTTATCTAACAAGGTGGAGTTGCTTGCATAGAGTTAGCTAAGCTTCCTCCAAAAAGCACTTGCAGTTTTGTTCTTGTGTCTGGTTTTGTTTCTTGTCTGAAAAATCTAAAATAGCTCCACCAAATAATCGCAGAATTACACCAGTGCTTCTGAGATTAGAGTCTGCTCTATGGAGTCTCCTATTCAGGGTCAGATGAAATGGCGAGTCACCCCATGCAGCAGAGTTCAAGAACAATAAGATGTTTTAGGAATATGCAATAACTGGTTGCCTCTAAAGGGCAGATTTTCCTCTCTGCTGCCAAACTAGGGCTGTTCTCAGTGATAAGTGTTTGCTGAACAAAGTCTGCGAAGTTCATGAAGTTGGTTTCATTCTCATGGGAGGGCAGCAAGCCAGGACATTGAGCACAGTGATGCCAATCTCACGAAGAATCAAGTCTGCAGGAAATTCAAGTTGGCTTTCTGAGGTGCTGTACCCACCTACTGCTGCTCAGAGCTGGGGTCCCACTGCCAGTTTCCAACAACATGGTTATCCTGAAGCCCTGTTCTCCAGAGAAGGCTGAAATACTGTTAGAATGGAAAATATAAGTGATGGAATATTGATTGGTTGCTGTGTATTTCTGTTCTCAGATACTATTTTATCCCCCTCCAGAACACTCCGTTGTTAAACTGAAATGGGGCTAGCTCTGGTGGCTTGTTTTTCAAAGCAGACCTTTTATATCGCCTTTATGTAGTGTGGAAAGTATCTTCTGACCATACAATAGTTTTTCAAAGTTGACAGTGCTTTTATGAGTTAGATGAGCTAGGTGACTTTCCTGTCAGTTTAAAAACAGAGGCGTCCTTCCTCCTTTTATTAACACATCCAACTCATCAGGCAATGAAAACATTAGGTGAAGATTTTTGAAGCAGTCAGCATAAGGCACAAAAATAGTCACTCTGGAAAGTTAAGGAGTAAGTATTTTAAGCTGTCTTAAAAGAAAAAAAAAAAGGAAGGCTTAGAGAGGGTGCTGCCATTTGTGACAGAAAAAGTCTGAGTCTACGTATACAGTAGCACCATATGGGTAAGGTTTTGGATGACATTAAGCCCTGTTGCATTTAATCCGTGTTTCACAAATGGTATCTGAAGGGTCAGGATGTCACCTCGTGTTGTCTATGTGATATTGGGTGGAAAATAGGAATTCTCTTCTTGCATATATCAGATAATTTCTGAGAAAGCTGATGATGTCCTTGGCTCATCCTGTCTGAGCCAGGTAGAATCTGAATGTCTCTCGGGGAGGTAGGGCAGGAGCAGCCTTGTCCTGTCAGGTGATGTTCTGCAGTGACTGAGATCTGAATCAAGTATGTGAAATTTTGGTCAGATTCGTATGATTTCTTCCATGTAGGCAGTCAAATCTTTTTTGCTGATGACCAACATCATTAAGACAGAGAAGCAGCTTGAGCAGAGGTGCCCTGCGCTGAGGTTTTTTTGTGATTTATACTTAGGATGTATTGAATGCATGTTGATGTAAGAGAATGAACTATCCTTTGCGCAGTCCAGGACAAACAAATACCGTTGCTCTTTATGTCTGTATCTCAGCAGATAACATGCAAGATTGAGTGTAATTGCTTTTGTTTCCTGCAGAACCAGCTGACAGTTGTGACTTTGCCTTGCACTGACAGCCTTGCAGCCAAACCTCTCTGCATCACTTTAGGGAGGTGATGCCGTACAGATTGCTGTCCAGCTTCTCTGGCTCCGCTGCTGCTCCTGAGGAAACCCGGAAGGAGTGATGGTGCTACAGAATTGCTGTCAGCTTCTCTGCTACTATGGTGCTCTTACTGTTACTGTTGATCATTCCTACCTGTCCCCTTCCTTGCTTTCTGTAGGTCAAACCTGGTTGCAGCTGCAGCTTTCCTTCATTTGACTGGCCTAAAAGTGGGACCTTGCAGAGTAGTTCCCAAGTACAAGTGGACTTGTATTTGGAAACTGGAAAAAGTATCTGGGACTGTTAGCAAACAATTAAAAAGTCCAATATTAAATTTATTGTGCTTAATACTATAGGACAGAGTGTGAAAAAAGAGGAAAAGACATCAATAATAAAGGGAAATGTTATTGTAAGCAAGGAAAGGGCTTTTTTCTGTTTTCTCAAGTTGCTGAGCCTTTATCTCCTATAAGCCAAATAATTAGTAAGGATTATGCCTGCTCTGCGTTATTTTCTCTTACTAGTTGGTACTTTTACATTGAAGCTGAGTAAGACTTTTTACACAGGTGTGGAGAGGGAGATATTTATATTGCTCTTTTATGTATTTTTTCTCTAGTATCCCTTTGATAAAGGGGTTATCTGTTCTTCAGACAAGTCCTGTGAATGAGGGAGTGTGGATATCCACAGTCATGGTATGTAAACAGCATTTTCAGATTGGAATATTTTTTTGTGGGTACTATCTTCTATTGTATTATTGACCAGTGCAGCATGTGCAAGATTTAACTTCTCTGGAAAGTTTCAGTAGAACAGTACAGAATCCTAAGAGATAATCTGAGACCGTATTTTCAAACCCACAAAACTGAGTTCTTAGCAGCTAATATGTGCCCTTGCTAGAACGAGAGACAGTGAGAGGGTGCAGAGGAAGGGGAGGTGTGAAGAAGAGCACAGACTGATGTGAATGAGGGCCAATCTCACTCCCATTGAAGTCGTTTATTGGGGACCAGTTGTGCACAAGGCATCATACTGTTTTTGTCAGCTATGTGAGTTCTTTGTAGCGTTGAGATTCCTTGAATTTGGGCTTCAATTTTGGCTGGATTATTACTTTCCCTGGTAAAGACTAAACGCTTAAAGAAAACGCTGACTTCCCAGGAGTGCATGAAGATTTAAGGTTTTCTGCCCACCTTTATATCCCTGTTTAACTTGCTTGTGTTGTTGAATTAAACTTTTGATTGAAATGATTGCTTTCTTGATTTATCCCAAGACTCAGATAAGTAACTTCATATAAAACTGCGAAGGAAATGACTTCACCCTCAGCCCAAACAATGACAAGCGCTGTTGACCCAAGCAAACGGCTAAAGAAGGATTGATGAGGTGTGGTAGGGCCGTGGTTTGGGTAGTTCTTAGTACAGCTTCCTCCTATAGAAAGCTGCAGCAATCTGAAATGTCAAGCTCCCTATCTTACATTTGAGGAGGAATCCACTAACTTGCTGAAATTGTCTCTAACTTGTCTTTCCTGAGTAAGAGTTTGTTTCTCTACAGGAGTTCAGACAGGAAGATGTGTAAATTATAGTGCAGCTGTTAAAACCTGTGAGGTCAGGTCATGGTGCCCTGTGAAATCCATGAAAAACCCTCCTGAGTAACTGAGAGATCTGCCTTTTTTTTTTTTTAATGCCAAAAGAAGAATTTACTTTGTCAAAGTAACGAAATTTTAGGATAATCCCTTTGCCTAGGCACATATAGATCTCATGTGTGTAAAATAGCTACTTCCTTCATAGCCATACTGTTAACTCTCATTATAATATCTAAATAACTTCTAACAATGTATGACTCATCCTGCTGTGTGATTCTGCAGTGAAGTCAGAGCCTCCAGTTTGTATCATCATGCGGCTGCCGTAGAAACAGTTTTAGATGTCACAGGCTCATCTTGAATTCACTGGAGGCATTTGGCTCATTAATTCAAATGTCAAGGAAAATGCAGCAGGATAAGATGGGTTTAATCAGTGACAAAAAGAAAAAAAAAATCCTGTCTTGGGATTTTCTTCTGCAAGGCTTATGGTGTAGAAATTCTTTGTAGCTTCATTTATGCCAGTGCAGTTTCTCCTGTCTCCCAGAGCAGTAAGGGTGGATTGGTTATGCTGCAGGCTCGTGTTTGGGGACCCACCTCAGACCAAAGAGCAGTCTCCATCCTCTCTAGGTAGATGATGAAAACCTCAATGCTGGTAATCTCTAACGGTGAGCTGAAAAAAACTCTAGGAAAAAGACTCCACACACCAATGCTACTGTGACCTAGAGAGTAGGATGGAGGGGCCTTGTAGCAATCTTTCTTTGTAACCTCATGGCTGTACAGTGTTCCAAGATGAAAATGTTCTATTTCTATTCTGTGTCAGCCAAAGCATGAAAGAATTCTATGAAAGATTTGATTTCAACTGAAGTGATGGAAATTATACTCTTAAGAGAGCAAACGATAATCAGTTTTAGCTCCTCTCAACCAGCTTTGAAGCGTATGTGTAAGAAACTAGGTCAATTATCACTTTTATTAACTCATTCCTTTTAAAGGAGACAAGTATGATTCTATGTATATATCCCATGTTTTCCCTAATTCAAGGTTTTCTGCAGAGACTGAGCAATTTTTCCATTGCCAGCCCCCCTCCAGAGCCCACAATGCCTCCTACAGCTCCTTCTGCTGAGGCTTTTTCAGCTCTTTAAAGGATTTTCCATTCCCTTCTCCTGCGGACAGAATTGTGATCTGAAAAAGGCTTTGTCCAGCAACAGGAAGGCTGTAATTGTTCATACAGCATCCGGGAAAGACATGCATGAGCTTCCTGAGTTAATGAAATCCTAGGGATCTTTTATAAAGTTTTAGCGACTGCCAGTCATTTTTAAATGTCACACTGCGTAGGCTCACTGCTGCGCATGTTACAGAGGGAATTTTGCTTTTAATTGCATTGCACACTTGACACATTCTGTCTTGTTTCCTAACCTTCCCCTGAAGTGCCAGTAGTCGGTCACTACCAAGGACCAAAAAGAATGGATGAAAGGTTTGATCCAAACTTCTAATGTATAAAGTTCCCTCACAAGTTCCATTGGCAAGGAAAACCTTAGGAATCACTAAAAAGCAAAGCTGAGTGTTTGTTTTCTAACTGAAGTCCAAGGTCAGAGCCCAGGAAGCTTTGCCATCTGGTTGAGATAGGTTACACCCATGATTGCCTTTATTGTCCAAATTCCTTTAAAAGGTAAGTTTCATAAACTATACCAGAGGCCTCCTTTTCCTTCCTGTTCGTTATGGCAGGAGCTGAACAAAGCCATTCCGTGCTGGCAAAAAGATTCTTTACTTTTTGATTGTTCGGTTCTGCCTGAGGCAGGGCACAGTTGTCAGATCAGCTGGCTGAAGGGCAGGTGTTTACAACACCTTCTGTGGATTAGATTCCAGATGTTTCCCAGGGGATGAATTAGGGACAGTTTCACATTATAGGTTGATTCATTTTTTGTTCTTTAAAAATTAACATACATTATTAATGTCTTGACTATCATACACTGAAGCTCATCAGTGACTTTCACATCCAGGTAGCATCCACAAATGTTAATCTGGTTTGCAGTCAAGTCTCATTCATTGACTTCCAGCTAACGTGCTTCTTGTCATCACAGATCCGTGATGCAGAGGCATTGCTCAAAATATGATGATAGGAAAAATACTCCCTGCTTAGAAGCATTGTCCTTTATGTGTGACTGCTTTGAAGACTGGGTTTCCTCCTTGGAATGGCTGTCTGGATGGAAATGAAAATGTTCCTGGCTCATTCTTAAACTGTAACAATGCCAGTATTCCAATTCAGCATAGTCCCTGTGCTAGACAAACAGTGCTAAAAATTGTATCTTTTTCTTTCCTACAGCCCTGGCAAGTCCTGGAGTACAGCAGAGATTGTCTCACACAGTCTACACCGAGGTTACCCAGCTGGCAACTTGTGGGAAAATTCCTTCTTTCTCAGCACATTGGCTTCGGAGAAGTCACTTTTTTTGAGGAAAGGTCAGACTAGCAGCCTGCTTTCCATTGTGTTTGTGTCCCGTCTATGTATTTAGGAACACAATCCACTGCCGGGGAGGTCTTCAAACCAATATCTGCTAGGAAGGCAGGACGGCCTTTGGCGATGTGATGGACACCTGAATTCCAGAGACATTCTTAGACTCTTACTAATTGTGCAGCACTGGTGTAAATGCCCATCTGTCTGCGGGGACCAGCAGCAAAACTGCCAATTCACCATGCAGAAGTCATCGACTGTCAGATGGTGTAATTTCTTACTACTATTCTAAAGCAAGATTTATATGAGAAGTCTCCCGAGATCATATATCAGCTGCATGTAGAAACTCTAGTTAGGCTTGGCCCACACAAACAAGTGCAATAGAGAGAGAACAATTTATACCTAAAACTAAGAAAACCACCTATATCTTTCTTCAACCCTTGAGCCACCTAACTCCCTGCATTTCAGTCTCTTATTCTTAGCAATATATTCCTCCTACTGACAGCTTTCCAGGTAATAGTAAAATAGCATAACATTAACTGATGTATTTAAGGAAAAGAAGTTAGTTAATTTGATGTTTCTTTTTTAGGCCTGCTGTTCTGAGGAGTTCTGAAGACTTCACTGCTAATGAAGAACAACATTCACTTCCCAAAATTTAATTACACTGTGTAAGTGCAAACATTACTCAATGCTTTTGAAGAGTGAGTAGCTGTGCTCTAAAGAAAAAGATTGTAGAAATTGGCACCTTCTTTACTGAAAAAAGCTATGCATTCAGGGCCGTATCTGCCTGAGTGACAATTACCAAGTTTCCATAGTTCTTTAGTTTTATTAATCCTTCAAGAACAAAAAGCACTAATGAGAGCTTGGGAACAAAGCCTCCCAGCATAAC
The DNA here is from genome assembly GCF_000703405.1 of Apaloderma vittatum. Lineage (NCBI taxonomy): Eukaryota > Metazoa > Chordata > Aves > Trogoniformes > Trogonidae > Apaloderma > Apaloderma vittatum. The sequence goes on along the minus strand of NW_009698676.1, from coordinate 8,300 downwards.
TCTTATTTCTCTGATGCACTGGGCAGCAGAACTGTTCGTTCAGATAAACTGGTTTATGTTAAGGGAAAATAACAAATATATAGTACAGCAGACGTGTGATTCCAATTATAAAGTGAAAGTGTTTTGTTTACACAGGTATGAATTTTGCTTGTGATAATATTCCGAAAGAAAAGAATTCATCTTGATGCCCAGATCCCAGTTAGGGATATATAGATCTGATAGCTACAAACCCTACATCATGTTGCTGAGGGAATCATCCAGAAGTCAGGCTGGCACAAATGGCAGCTTATATTGAGAGTCAAAAAGCACTTGTTTTTGCCAGTACATTTTCACTCTGTTCTTTAGGGGTTTGCGCCAAATGCCCTTAACACAGTATCTAGCCATACCTCTAGAAAGTCAGAATTAACAGATGGGTAGAAGAGACAAAGTGTCCTGCCCAGAGTCATCATCCGGGCCACATTTATTGGTTCTCAGCCTGACACGGTGCATTCAGGATGAAACATTTGCACTGGGTGCCTACCAAACTTAGGCTTGTATTCAGGCTTTTGGTTTGAGCCTATATTTAATTTAAAGCAATGAAATGACCCATCACTATATCAGCTACATCCACGCTTAGGCTATCAAGATGAAAAGATAGAAAAAGCGTGAATGGATGGTAGCTTCTTGCTCACGTAACAGTCCCTTCCACAGAAGACTGCCTGGTTGGCAAATGTTGCATATGAGTTAGCGTGTCTTACAGAGATGTCTGTAGCGGAGATGCTTCAACTCTCCAGTGATTTTAACCCCAGTTTAGCACAGGCACCCATTGTGGCACTGGTCCCTAAAGTTGCTGTCTCTGTTTCTAAGGAGGAGTTATTGCCATTGAGATTAACTGGGATTGTAACTCGTACAGCTGGTTTTATGACTGCAGTTCAAAATACAGCTTTAGCCACCTTGATTGCAGAAAAATACAGCCTGGATTCCAATTCAGGTGAAAAACATATATGAAGCACGTATTCTGTTTTCTGAGTTGAAGTAAAGATGTGACGAGTTGTGGAGAATGATAACTTGGAACAGCATTTGATTCTCCATATTCACTCTTGTAGTTGGGTCCTTACATGCAGGTACTGCAGTTGTATAGATGTATCATCATGGTCATCTTCCAAAGGAGAATGCTTGGATTGTGGGACATTTTATTTCTGTGTTGAAAGGCCTAGAAATTTCCAGCAAGTATTCTGGGAGCTAAGACAGAGAATAGTTTTGGCAGATTCTGCCATATGGCAATTGAAGCTTGAAACTACCTAAACTGGTGAGATTCCCAATGCAATTAACACAAGTAAAATACAAAAGTGTTTTTCTTCCATCTGGGTAACCCCACAGTTCACTGAATCAAGATTTATTCAAAAGCAAATTAGAGCTTTTGGTTCCATATGCATATAGCAGATTTATGAGAAGTTTTGACAAAAAATCTTGATGTGACTCCAGTGCTAAACAGTTACGCAAAGCATTTATCAAATGCTTATCAGCGTGCTTAAAACTGAAGTTGTCCCACTGATCTAGGTCAAAACTCTTGCATAACTACTCTTTCTTTAGATTCATGGCATGATTATTATTTCCTTATGGGTTTTCATACATTTGTGATGCTAACGTGAGTGCTATAACTGTCTAGAAGCTGCCAGCATATTCCAAAGCTGCATTTTGCTGGAGCTGTGCAAACAAAGAACAGGTGTTCCCTCTGCCCTGGCAGCCACAGGCAGGAGATGGGTTTGATCACAAGAAAAAATCCAGACAGTGCGGTGAGGCTGAGGCCAGCAACCTCTCTGTTGAATACATTTTTGTAGGCAAAGCAGTTTCTGAAAAGGCTTTTGGAAAAGACAGTGAAGTAGTTTTGAGGATGCATTAAGTGTGAGATTAACAGCTGGAGTCAAAATGGCAGGAATGGGGTTGCCCTGATTTTTTTACCTTTTTAAGCATCAAAACACCAGTCTGTAGCAAGATTATTTGCCTGCAGTTCAGCAGAAATCTCTGCTGCAGAAAGTGAGCCTGGTTTGAGAACTCAGGCTGCTGGGAGAGTGTGCATGATGCCAGACCACATCCTGGTGGCCTGACTCCGTATCTCTTAATCAAGGGGTTTACTGGCAGAGAAATGTCATTTTCTAATGTCTCCAAAAGAGGAGCAGTGTAGTTCAGTGCAATTTAAAAAGCAAAGACAGTGAAAGTGGAAGAGCAGTGAATAGATTGAGTATAGTACTATTTAAAACAAGCATGGATGTTTTGGCCAAAAACATGCACAAACCCTGCCACACTGTTGAGCTTGTGTATGCCAACTTATATAAACAGAGATGCTCATTTCAGTAGAATTAGCCAAGGGAGTAATGGAGAAAGAGCTAGAAATGATCCTGCAATTAATATATTTTGACATCAGTGACATCATAAGAATGTAAAATGCTACCATAGCAGAGGTCCGTCCAGCCCAGTGTCCTAAAGCTAACGAAGATCAAGAGCAGGAGAAGATTTTGGAAAAGAGCGTAATAAACGGGGCACATAGAAAATGCTGCTTCCCCTGCAGTCTAGCTGTCCTAGAAGTCAGGAAAGCTACTTTGGGCAGCTTACAACCTCTGTCTGCGTGGAGCCCTGTTGATTTAATCTCATTTCCAAATGGAATTTTGTGATAGACTTAAAGGGAAGCAGGCTTTGGCGTTCCAAAAGAAGAGAACTACTTGAGGTGCGAGGGAGCAAAGCTTCCACCAGTGATCAAGAAAGCTCTTAACAGGTCAGCTCTGCACACAGAGAGAAGGCTTCTATGTCATCAAGAGCAGATGTGAAATAACCTCTACCCTAGGGGCTAGAGAAAACCTCTGATCCTGGAAAGAGTCAGCAAAACTTTCAAATAAAACCTAACTAACCTACGGGCTTCAGAGGCTAAAAGCTGGCTGATAAAATGTGCCTTGGCCACAGGCTGCAGAACCGTTCAGCGCAGGAAAAAGGGCATTTCAAGCCTGTGCAAGCAAGGAGAAAGCAGAACACATCACAGTGTGTTTTTCTCTGAGTGACTCACTGCCTTCAGAAAATACAAATCAGACTGCAGTGAATAGGAAGCAAATGATTGCATGTTCTAGGGAACTCTGACTAAAAGCACTCTGCAAGTCTGCCAAACTTAGCTTGCAGTAGAATGTGCAGGAGAGAGTGGAATCAAATAAAAGTTTGCTGTGGGCTGGTTTGTTAGCATCAAGGTGGCAAAGCAGAGCAGCAGGGACTGAACCCAAAGAAGAAGGGAAGGAGGAAAACATATTTTTCTTTAGATGTCTCTACCATCTGAATGAGTGTCTGGAGACACTAGAAGGCAGAGGACTGAGCTGATGGCATTTACCCCAGACATATCCTCTTAAACAGTTCACTCTTTCAGTACTTGAACAGACAACCAACTATAAAACAGATTTCGAATAGCGTTGACAGAGTGACCTATGAGTATCTGCCGCCTCTGGAACGGGCCTTCTGTCCCTTTGGCTAAGCAAATTCCCATTCAAATTATTTATCTAAATGAAAGAGCCCAGGACTTAGAGATCACTCAAGTAAACCAGCACTTTAAGTCCTGACCGTATGCCTGAGGCAGAAGACATATGGGTATTGTTAGCACAGGTTGGATATTAGTACCATTGTGTGTTTTGCTGTGTCTTTCAGTTGAATGTGATGATGGTGTCTGTACTGCCAGCTTTTCGTGGTCAGATTTAAAAAGATCTCTTTGTTCCATGCTCTGTGACTGCTTATTGATCCGTAAGCTGATGCAAGCTGTGCATCAGGAGGGTCATGTTCTTGAGAGAATAAGAATGTGGAAGTTAATAAAGGCTCACGTGGTTCTCTGTACTGAGGAAAGAATGGAAAATTGCTGATATCCAGCATGCTCAGGTGTGCTCAGGAGGTGGGAGTTGGTCGTGAGTAACATGAAAATAAAGCCTCCAGAGCATGGGCCCTCCTATCGCTGTTGGCTCCTCACGTGTCTTTCCTAGGGTTTCCTGTCTGCTTTACCTATGACTGAACTTTTTTCTGCGGCTTCAAGTCCCAGTTTGAGTTGAGACAGGAAAACACTTGTTGGACATTTTTCGGACTTTTAATTTGTCTAAATCTCTATATAAGTATTAATTTAGTTTAGACTGCCAGGTCACATGCTGGACAAAATACTGCTCCTCAAGCTGGCCTCAGCACCTTCATTTCAGAACGCTGAAAGGGCTGGAGGAAAAGGAGAGACCTCCTTTTTTGTTCTGCAGCCTGTGGCATTATATCCCCCAGGGAAGCTGCACAGATCATAGAATCATAGAATGACCTAGGCTGGAAGGGACCTTAGAGATCATTTTAATCCAGCCTCCCTGTTGCCAGGGACACCACCTCTGGACTAGATCAGGCAACACACGGGGACTGAATGGGAATTGAACCCGCGACCTTGGCATTGTTAGCACCACACTCAACTGACTGAGCTAACTGGCCCCCTAGATCTTCATTTATTCTTTTGCAGATATGCAGGGTACTACAAGCTACCACATGGAATGGAGCAGAGAACCCTTTTCAAAGTCTACAGAATACAGTTTGATGTCCTTGTCTTCAGCACAGACAATGCAATTCTTTTGCCTTGTAGAGAGAGATGAAAGCTTGCTATTTTCTTCACCCCCATCTGTCATATACCCATCTCCTCTCTCCTGTCTGTCGTTCTGGGATGGAAGTCATGTCAGACAAGTAGATCTAAACTGAACTGAACAGTCTAGGAGAGCAAAGCTGAGGATGAAATGGCAGGGCTGCGAGAGAGGCAGGGTTGTTGGTCAAGAACGAGACAGTCACAAGTATCATCATGACATGATGTTTTTGTCATGAAGCCTGTGTGTCAGCACTGTTTTCCTCTCAAGCGATTTATTCTCCCCTGCAAAGTGTCTGACATGGTCTATTAAATTTTGGAATTGACTGAATTGTAAAGAGACAAAGATACGTTGGGAAGACACAAACAGAGAAAAGCCGTTAAGTTGAATGAATGGTAATAGGTCTTGCCTCACAGTTATTCTTTTCTGCTGTCTTTAAGGGTAGAAAATTTAACAGCCTTGAACTCATTAAAAACATAGGGTCCATGATCTCCTATATTGGTTTGGTGAGAGACTTACTTTTTGTGTTAATAAAGCCAGTTCTGGAGACAGTGTCATTAATAAAGTGGAATCACTACTTGGTTTTTGTTTCATGTACAGGTTGCTTGATAAAGAAGCTTCTGAAAACAAGCTTGCAGCATGCTCATGGCAGCATCGGTGAGGTAAAGACAGACACTTAACCTTTGGGATCCTCCCTTCAGAAGGGAGAAGTGAGAAATATCATTCCAAACTTATTTGGTTTCCCACCCGCCCCACCATGTTTCCGGATTAGATTCTGAGAGGCTAAAACTAGATTCCTGTTGTCCGCTTTGAGTTAACGGGTCCTGTGACCAGAGGATGTATTTTATAGGGTCAGCTAAAAATTGCTGCTTTCCTGTGGTGGGTATGTGCCAGCAGGAGTGCGTTGGCTTTGCAACAACTTGCGAGGTGTCGATTTGATTTCGCTAGGGTGGGCGTTGGCAACACAGAAAGACAATCCTCCTCCAGATCTGCTGATCTGTCATCATTATTCCTATTGTGCTGTGTCGAATGAGGAACCCAGTGGTGAGGATCACTGTTGTAAATTCTCTCTGCAGTTGGATGTAGCGGCAAACACTGTTTTCTTCAACTTCTGGTGGGAATTGTTGTTGCAGAACCACCCTCTGAAATTCTGTGATGCTGGCAGCTGCTACCAGTGACTCCAAGGAGAACCACAATAATGAAGAATGTGAACCGATGCGCACCCCTGAGTGCACTGATAACCACGACGATGAAGAACACGAGCTGGGGCAACCTCTCAGACAAGGGACCTCTACCCCAGCCTGCCAAAAGTTGTGCTGCTGTGGCAAATGCCAGCCAACACAGAAGCACCATGAGCTGCCGAAGCAAAAAAAGGGCAGTGCATCACAATCTCCCATTGATTTGCTGTCCAGTCACACCCTGAAGAAAGCTTTTCTCTAGAAAAATCCCTTTCTGGACCTTGCATACAAACAGCACATTCACTGGCATTTTGGCTCTTTTGGTCTGGAACATGGAGTCATCATCCCAAGCTGCTGCAGGTGGAAAATTAGATATACTTATCTCAAAGCTGGTTTTAAGATGGAACAAAGGTGTAGCATAGCTTGAGTTTACACTGTGATTCATCTTGGACATTCAACCTTTGTTTTCTGTCATGGACCTTTTTAAAAAAAAATGAGCATATGATTTCCCAAAATATTCTGTAGTACAGGTGAATTCTTGTATACTGTCGTTGGAGAGGCATGGCTGCCTACTGCTTAGCATAGAGGAGCAAATACCTGGAGCTAAAATGCTTGTTTGTCCCTTTGCTTCATTCTGCGAGTCACCCCCTGTGGTTTGGAAAAGGAGGCTCTGGGGTGAATTCTCATGGCTATGTTCTAGTGAGAAGTTCCAGGCCTCCTGCCTTGGCATGTACCAGAATCCCAGCTGTGTCAGGAGATGATCAGCACCCTGGAAATATGGAGCTAAAAGTCATCTCAAAAGCATGACCCCTGAAGGAAGGAAGTCGAATGAGATATTGCCTGAAAACGTGGTCCTGAGCATTTTGGTCCCCCAGCCTCACCACCTTTCTGCAGCCCTGGATCAAGAGCCTCTAGAAAGAGGCCACAGAGCGCGTGTAGTTTTGTAACTTGCCATTGAAGGTCTCATGGTCCCTCCAGATTAAACAGGCTTGTTTCCGATGATTTCAGTGACACAGACAAAGCATTTTCTAAAAAGCCCAGCTGTTCCCTTTGTATTACTCTTTTTAGCTTGAACTCAGGAATTACAATGAAAAGTGCTTCTGTCATCTTTGTGTAATATTTTCAGACATTTCATTCATACTCATTGAAATTGTAATGTTGGACGTTGGCCTCCTGTTTGCCCTGAGCTTCAAAGAGGCCTTGCGTCCCACGTCTCCTCCTCCTGAACCTGGCACAGGGCGAGTTGCTGGTGTACAGCTGAGGAGCAGTAAATTCAAGGTAGATTAATCTGTGCTCCAACGCCTTTTGAGTTCTTTCTTTTTGTTATACTTGAACGTGTTCTATTTTTGTAGAAACAAGGTGAGAAGGATTGTAACGGGTATATTCTGCACTCCTTTCAAGTAAGCTTTGTTCTTTCTGAGCTAGCCCAGCAGTTTGCCATTGCCATTTCCTACATATATTTTAAGATATATTGCTGGCAAATTATGCCAGCTATATTTATATCTTCAGCTGCAATGTGCATTAATTTTATTAACCTTCATATTGCAGCATCTTATGTATCTTGAGTGGGGAACTATTACACCGGGCATTAGTGCATTCCTGTTCTGACACATGAACTGACTCTCCTTTTGGAAAGAATTACACTGGATAATCACTTAAGACTGTGATTTTAATCTCCTTTGTATATACGTTCTTCCTTATCCTCTTCCCTTTTTTTTTTGTCCTTTCAGATTTGACTGGTTTTGTAACAATTGCAGTGTTTGACTTATCTGTAGCTAACTCAAAATCTCTTTAATAGTTTTGTCTGAAATTCCCACTGCCTGTTTGCCAGTTCGCTTCATCTCTAATGATTTACGTGCTCTTATAAGGGTTACGACGATGTTTCTAAACCAAGCACTGTGTTGGGCAGCTCAGCATCAGGTGGAAGGTGCATGAATAAGGTGCTGCAGATCTCTGCTTTTCTATCAAATCATAGAACCATGGGATGGTTTGAGTTGGGAGGGGCCGTAAAGACATCTCGTTCCAACCCCCCTGCCATGGCCAGGGACACCTCCCACCAGCCCAGGTTGCTCCAAGCCTGCCCCAACCTTGCCTCGAACACTTCCAGGGACGAGGCATCCACAGCTTCCCTGGGCAACCCATTCCAGGCTCTCCCCACCTTCACACTGAAGAGCTTCTTCCAGATGTCTAACCGGAATCAACCGCCCTTCAGTTTAAAACTGTTGACCCTCACACAGAGATTAGTTCTGCAAGAGGGTAAATGGAGGTTCTGCTCATCGTGGATGGGAGGGCGACATGGTGAGATGTTTCTGCTCTCTCTTGCAGGCAGCAGCTCCCTCCTTGCCCCGAGCTGGCACCAGGTTACCTCTTGGTATCGGGGTGGCCCCAGCAGACTTTCAGGTATCCGCCAGTTCCCCTACATTTGCTAACAATGAGTAGCATGGAGGAAAAAATAAACCCACAGATTTAGCAACTAGGGTGCGAGCATCCTCCTCGCCACGGCGAGAAGCCTCGGGAC
>NW_009698675.1:0-16413 GCF_000703405.1 Apaloderma vittatum | reverse complement strand
CACCTCAGGAGGATGGAGCGTGACGTGATGCAAGCCCTGAGGCAGGAACAGCCAAGCTCAGGTTATCCTGGGAGGCGTGAGCTCCAGCAGCCAGGACGCGGTGTTTCCTTCAGGGTACTGAAGGAACTCTGGGCTGAAGGAACTTCAGGGCTCTGGGGCTCCTGAGGACAGTCTCCAGCAGTGCAGACAGAGGCAAGGAAGGCCCTCCGCAACTCTGCCTTCTTTGTATCCTCTGTCTCCAGGGCACCCGCCTGATTCAGCAGTGGGTCTACGTTGCCTCTGCGGTTAGTTTTGTCGGCAGGGTGCTTGAAGAAGCCTTTTCTGTTGTCCTTGACCTCCCTTCCAAGGTTATATATATTTGTATTGATTTCCCTCTGTAAAGCACAAAAATTAACAACACAAAAACGTGATTGATCTGTGCAATACAAAGAGTTGTAAATTATCTGTAGATTTACAGATGCACATGTGAACAAATTTATAGATATTTTTTAACCATTTAGCTGTATGCGTATATTCTTCATTGCTTATATGTGATACATCTATTACATATGCTTGATTGCAGTGTTTTAACGAGAGACATTTATGGTTACGGCAGATACATGGAAATTACACACAGATATTTCCATACATATGTACGTAGCATATGTAGGTATAGCTGTCTTTCTCTGCCTTCTGAAGCAGTTTGTTAACTTGCTTGAGAGAGGCATCTAGGTCTTAACAGCTGACGTACAGCTTCGTTCTCTATATCATTTTATATAGCATCTATATATTATTCTATGCTGTATGGAGCGGACGACTGTTACTGGATTTCAAACAGCTGTCTCTGTGTTTTGTCCTCAGCTTGCAGGCTTTGATTGATAAACTTAAGCATATAAAACAAAAAAAACAAACGAGATCAAACACGTTATTCCAATGCACTCACAGTCACTCAGCTTTGCCTTTCTAACGGCTTTGCATTCTGGTAAACTGTCTTTTAGTTGCAGTAGTTTACAAGTGACTCAGCAAAGATGCCTACACCCTGAAGGCTGCCAGTTTCTACATCAATGGTCTTAAAACATACATTTCAGTCTATAAAATAACTATTTAGAGTACAACAGAGAGTCAAGCTTGGCTGTCACAAATAATGGTAGAAAAACGTGCCCAGGGCCCACACTATACAACTGAAATACTGCCAAAAATGCAAAGATTATTCCTATTATTAAGACAATAATCTAAAATGAAAATACAGCTCACCGCAGAGCTATGAAGGATATAATTCAGCAGTCTGATTCAGATATTTTCTGTTAGAGAAACTGAACTTAATAGTTCTTTGTACTAATGCTACTTTAAAAGAGTGGTTCAGAGGCCTTTAATCTGGGACTAAAGGACATTTCCGCACAGTTTAAAGTCCCTTTACATATCTTGCAGGCATGACGATTGGTTTAAGGTAGGCTTAATATAAATGAGAGGTTGTCTCAGTACATTTCCAGATGAGCTTGACTGGCTCACAGCTATATCGATATATAAAAATAAATTCTGCTTGCAAGCGTGCTGTATTAAATACACAAAGGTAGTTACAGAAAATCCTCATAATATGTGTTTATAATATAATGTTTTACTTGCACAAATACAAATATTAATCCAGTTCAGAGCACAGAATACTTGCACAAAATGTATGAGGGAGCAGGACCATTTTCCTGAGAATTTTCTGCTATAGATTATTTCAGTATATTCTAAGCAATTGTATATGCCAATTTTTTGCTGAATATACTAGACATCCATGGACCCATGACTTGTTAATCCTCCTCTGAAAGCTAAACTACCCAGAGGGAGGATAAATAATGCTGAGAGTATTTTGTTTAGAGCATCAGGAGCTATAAATCGTGAAGGTTATTTTGCAAACAACAAAAAAAGAATTGCTGATGCTGCTTTGCAAAAACAAGTGCCTCCCTCAAATAGACAACTGGAAAATTCTGGCTTTCATAGTTTTCAGCATGTTGTTAAAGTGGACAGTATAGTATTAACGGATCTCTGCAGCTGCAGCAGACCATTCAGTTCTTGGCTGTAATGCGTCTTCTCATCAGGTTCCCACAGCTATGTCACCCACGGATAGGTAAGCTGGTGCAAGCCGAGCTAGCTGTACTGGTACACACCATTTCTCAGGGAGGGTGCTTTAGACCACCACATTGAGATCTACACAGCAGCCTCCAGAAGGAAAGGGATTTTTTTTCCACACTGTGGAAATTCCCCACTTTATATTAACCTCCTTAAGCCATACACAGGTATAAAAAGGCGTCTGATTCAGGATGTGAGCTTTCCCAGAACTGCTGTTTCCTAAACTCCTTTCTGCGCCTTGTGAAAACCTGCAGAGATGTTCACATATATCTCCTAGGGCCTTACACAGGTCTCAGAGATGCATGCACTGCATACACATCCTTATACAGACTGCCTCTCAATGAAACCGAGTGCTTTAATTTAACCAAAAAAACCAAAAAGGCATTGCCTCAGCACTAAAGGGACTAAGAGAAGATTTTCTCAGGGTTTGAGGGACCTGGAGAGTTTCTCAGCTGCTGGGGACAGCAGCGTCCCACAGCGTGCTGACTGATGGAGCTGTACGCTCCAGTTTTTGTCCTGTTTTCCTAGGGATAAAGGGTGAGTGTAGGCTGCTGGGCAGACCAGCTCCCATGTTTGGCCAGACTGCCCACTCTGGTGTAGGGAGCACCTCTGACACCATCTCCTTGTAATGAGAAGATGACCGGTTTTCTATTTTTGACTTACTGGAGAGGCTGAGGCCCATTCCTTGATGCAGATATGATGCTGAAACATTTCTCTGATGCAGTCCTTAAGTCTTTAACAGAATGAAAAAGTTTTGGCTTCCAGCCTCAGCTGTAAGCAAAAGACAGTGACAGAGGTCACAGGGCTTTGGAGCAGGTTTCATGCCTGTGTACTTTGCAGCGATGCACAGGGTAGCTAGACTCTGAAGTCTAAGAGAATTTTTCACATTGCAGGACTGAACACATTTCTATAATCACTGAAAACAAATGAATAAATGAGATGTCACTACTACCTAATTTGCTGACAAACATGCACATGAACTCCTTCAAGCACATTTCTCAGTCTTTTTTTCTATATGAAATAAAAAAAAAAAAGAGGGAGAATCAGGAAAGTGTAAAGCTAGAGAAAGGGAAGTCTCAGGACAATCATCTTTTTTGCTCTCAGTGTTTTTCTAAAGTGAAGGGTAGCTGTCATTTCTTGTTTTCTGCTCCATTACTTACAACTCACATGTGTTATGTCAACTTCTCTTCCTACAGCTCTGCTGAATAAGGTGTCACTTTCCAAACCAGCAACAGCCACATTCTTTCTATAGTACAGATAAACCTCTTCCCTTCATACTTAAAGAAGCAAAAAATGTTCTCTTCCATTTTCTTACCAAGTAAATTTACTGTAGGCCAAGATCAATGCAAACAGAAGAAATTAATTTCAAAATCAAAGTAACGTTGTTATGAGATTATTTTCTGAAGTGAGTTTTCAGTAGTGTTCTGCTTCATGATGGGAAAAATGAGCTTTCATTCTTTTCCTGTATATTGTTAAAGTGAACAGCCTAAAGCAGAGAATTTTTGTTTATATATGCATATACTGAAAGAGGTAGAACAAAAATAAGAATACTTCTTGAAGACAGCTCAGTTGGGTCTTACATCTAGTGGACTTTGAAGGGCAAAAAAAAAATAGATTTTTGAGTACGTAAACCACTTTTTTTTCCTAATCAGATCTGCAAAACTGCTGTAAAGAATATGTGCTTTTGAAACGTAGAATGTAATTCTGTATTCTTGTCCAACTTTCTTCTATTTGTCCGGAGGCACCGAGTTGGGCTGCATAAGATGTAGATCAGGAAAACAAGGAGCAGGATCTCAGGGCATTCTTCTGAAGAAATGCCCCCCCAAAATAGACCCATAAATCCATCAAGCTATCTCTTCTCTGCTCACTTATTTCTAGAAATTTAGTGGCCTGCTTTGTAGGAAAAGGCATTTTACCCAGCATATCACAGAATCACAGAATCACAGAATATCTGTTGATCAGGAATCTCCCTTCTGACCTAGACTGAGATCCTCCCAAAACCAGACCTGTACTCTCTGGGTTAAGGGTTCAACTGCTACTCTACCAGAGTACTAAATAGACGGATTGAACAGTTAACTGTTTTATAACTAATATCAAGAGGTATGCACCTTTTTTTTTTCCAGGACAAGCTCTTCTGAGCACGTTGCTGTATCCTAAGTTTGGGCAGTCTTGGAAAAGTGGGCAAAATGCGTTGCTGAGAGGGAAATAGAGTCCTGGGCACCCTCCATCTCTTCTCCACCAATAAAAAAGATGCGGTGCCTTTGTGTTTTGGGACTATCATTTTTCTCCATATTAACTCACTGTAGCTGCCTCATCTTGCCAGCTTTCATCAGCTTTAACCATTTTTCACAAACATCAGCAGAAGACATAATTGACCCTTTTAGACAATCTCCTTCTGGAGATAATTATTCTCTATGACTTAGAACACTACTGTCTTTTTTTTTTTTTATTTCCCCTGCTGTTATAACTACATCTTACAGACAGTAGAAGAAAATTTATAGTTTCATTGAAGTTACTGGCTGATCTTCCAATGTAATTTTTTTTCCTTCAGGTGATAGCATAGAGTTTGTGCAGAAGGAATGGTCACAAGTGGAGATTTGAAGTAAAATATTGAGATGAGGGATGGTCAGGTGGCAGGAAAGGTTAACTCTCCTTCTCAGGCATTCTCCTTTTCACCTATATTCTTATTCAAATACATGTAGACAACTGCTTTGGGTTTGAAAGGCTCTAAGAAGTAGTTAGCAGCATGTATTCCTCTGTGTGGTCCTCTAATACCACTATGCTCCTTCATTTTTTTGTTTTCTCCACAATGATGCTTACTGGTTTTCTGAATTTTGGATGCATGCATGCATGAACAGAAAGACATAGTCTGTATTTCAAGCATCCCATGGTAGAATTTTGAATTCCCCCATCAGGCACAACTATTTTAACTTGTACCTCGAATAAATTCAGGTGCCAGTGCCAAAACTAGCAAGGCAAAGGTAGAATTTATTTCATCATAAATCCTGTGTACCTGTATGCAATCTTTCAAAATGAAAAACACAGAGAAAGAAATTCTAAATTATAATAAAACAAAGCATAAATATCAGCTAGGGGCAACTCGAAATGTAGAAATCATGTGCTGAGTCACCCCTGTGCTCTGAAGTTGGGAACACACCTTAAAGCTCAAAGTTGAGAAACACAGCCTGAAACAATTAAAATGAGAAAGAAGAGACTGCAATCAAATACATCTTACTCATAATTTAAAGGATGATAGGACATATTTACTTGGAATGATATTTACAGCTGTTTCTGTAATGTGAGTGAGTGGGAAGCAGTGCTGGACCTTCAGCGATTGCAAAAGCCCATGCAATATAAAGGATCTTAACACGTTGTCATTATTTAACAACTGGTGATGTAACAGCTGGTTTTGATGTAATTTCTTTTGATACCACTAGATTACAAGCTGTTTATTGCATTCTTCTCCCCACACTGCTCCCTGGATACAGGCAGGGAGTCAAGAGGTCAGAGGTCCAAAGCCGGGAGCTAAAGGATTTGTCATCATTTAACAGGTCACTTGTTGCTATGTGCTATGCAAACTGGACAGTGCAGCTTAGCAGGATGGTGTGATATGTTTTATTTTTCATCTACACAAGAGAAATTGGGTCTGATCCCACTGCAGAAGCAACGGTTCATCAGTTTGTGCCTGGATGTTTGTGTGAGGAGGGCACAACCACATGCAATAAAAAAATATTCTCAATTAGTGACACGACTATGGTTGTCCAAATCTGCACTCAATATTCAGGCATAATCCCTTGAAATGTAGAGAGTGATGGATATGACATAAACAGTCAGGGCACTTCACTGGCTGCTGTGGGTCATTACAGCTGCACCTCCGTTCCACTCTCCATTATGTGGGTGTAACTAGAAGGGCAGAAGTTTTCTTAACTCCTGCACAGTTTCTGTCCTTTTCTGCTGCTCCTGATTTCATGGGGAGTGGCTGCATTACGGTCTTTTTCCATGAGTGCGAAAAAAAATTGATTCAAACCGTGTGCAATTAGCAGCCAATTTCATATTGTCTGTAACGTTAGAAGGCTGATTTACAAAAAGTCAGAGAAAACACAGCTGGCATAAAAAATATGGGAACTGGATAACTTGTTCCCAAAGGAAAAATGGAAAAACTTTTTCTAACATTGCAGCCAAGAACTGAAAGCTCCAGCAGTGTGTTTAATTGTGAATCTGTTTCTTGCAAAGAAACTCTTTTCTTTGAGGAGAATTATATTCAGCAGATGAAGAAGCAGAAATGTTCATTCTTTGTACAAGTCATATCTATTTGAGATCACCTGCAGTCCAAATAATCATGATTTTTTACGTATAAAAGCCAAGAGAGGTTCACATTTTGCCTTAATAATATGTCTAAAGAACATATTCAGGCAAAACAGGAAACCAGCATTCAGATACCTCCTAAAGATGGATAGCAAATTAGTTTGCTGTTCCCTTTGTTCCTTTGTGGTGTTGGTATTCTGGACCTTGCAATGTGTCAAAGCGTAAGGTCAGGCACTTTCTGCAAGCTCGTTTTCATGTGAGGACTTTAATAAAGCAAGAATTTATTGAAACTTTCAGGAAGCGCGACTCGAGAGTTCACTCTGCCTTGACACGGTCATGTAATTGGTTTTTTGAAGCTGAAATCTCTCATTATCGCATTGCTCAGTTGTTCTGAATTAGGTAAGCTGTGTGCCCAAATTCAGCTGGGCAGTTCCAAGCTCCAGTCTGGAGCTCCTTGCTAGGGTCCTGCCCCTTGTGGCAGAAGCTGTGGAGGTGAGGAGGAGTTGCTGTGGTTTCCTCTGGAAAAGAGGGAAGAGTTAATGGGGGTAGAACTGGACTAGATGAGTGATGCTCAGTCCCTGGTTCCCAGAGCAGCATGCACCTGATGTTTTTACTTAGTTTTCAGGATGAAAAAGTGTAGATAAGTCCTTTATGTTCCTTAGGAGAGGATGTACATGGTACTTCATGTTTGTACAGCATAACTCTGACAGGGGTTGCAGGTAAAGTTGGACGACAAGCAAGGATGCGTTGGGAGTCTCTGGGATCTCAGTCTTCAAAGCACTGACCTCAGCTGAATGAGTTAAAGGATAAACTGTCACAGCTGCTTGTGACAGCACCCCTTCTCCCAGCCGCAGTAATGTGGTGAGTAAAACTAATGCCACTTTACGAGAGAAACAGCCATTCTCTGTGACTGAGTGCATCACTTACTAATTTTCTTCACTTCATTATCAGGCCCTGACGGTTCTGTGCAGCAATCGTAGAATCATAAAACCATAGACTCATAGAATGGTTTGAGTTGGAAGGGACCTTAAAGACCATCTAGTTCCAACCCCCTGGCTATGGACAAGGACACCAGACTAGATTGCTCAAAGCCTCATTCAACCTAGTCTTGGACACTGCCGGGGAGGGGGCATCCACAGCTTCTCTGGGCAGCACGTGCCAGTGTCCCGGCACACTCACAGTGAAGAATTTCTTCAGAATCACCTCTCTCAATGTGCTGGCCACCTTGCTTTTGATGCAGCCCAGGATGCGATTGGCCTTCTGGGCTGTGAGCGCACATTGCCGGCTTATATTCATTTTTTCACTCACCAACACCTCCAAGTCCTTCTCTGCAGGGCTGATCTCAATCAACTCCAACCCAGCTGCAGGACCTTGCACTTGGCCTTGTTGAACTTCATGAGGTCTGCAAGGGGCCCAGCTCTCCACAGTGTCCATGTCCCTCTGGATGACAGCCCTTCCCTCCAGTATGTCGACTGCATCACGCAGCTTGGTGTCATCTTGGCATAGCCTGGTGACAAGTAGAGAAACCAAAAAGGTTTCTTCTTCCCCTTGCTCAAGGTTCCTGGGCACTAGACCAATTACTCCCTCCTCACCAGCCTTGAAGGTCTCAGGCAATCCAGAATACAGAATCCCTTTTATTGAAGCATTTATAATTTGTAACACCTTTTTATTTAGAATGAAGGCAGAAATGACCATTTGATATGACCAAATGATACACTAATGCTGCTGTTCGGAGAGCAATCAGAAGTTTACAAATAATCAGAGTTTAGATATACTTTGTCCTATTACATACCATGCGTGCTACACAGCTTAGGAAGAAAGAGTGGTGGGGAGAGCTGCATCAAATGCTTTTATTTGGAGCATTTGTTACCATCAGCATCACAGTGAGTGCTGATGGGCTGAGCGCAATCATGTGAAGCAGCTTTTCCCTCCCCCTTAACACAATCTTCCCTGCTGAATCTAGGTCAAGGAAAAGCAAGATGCTCATCGATGTGCCACTCACTGCCCTTCCTCCGTAACAATGCCATAAATTTTCAATCCACAACACCCTCCAGAAAAAAAGGATAATCGTGAAGTGTTTCTTATTTTGTTGTAGCAATGATTTTAAATGGTTTCCATGTGAAGATATGTCTGTATTTCCTTTAGAAAGAAAGCTTTTGAGAGGTTTGCGGAGCTCAGCTGCAAATATTTGCTTTGAAATGGAACTTGGTTTAAACCAGCCTATGATTTTACATATTATATACGTCATACATATAATGCCCTATGCTTTGCAAATATGGAATGCTTTGATTTTAGGTTACTGAATTTTGATTTTCTTGCCTAGTGGTTACTACTTTAGGAATTTTGAGGGACTTGTATGTTAACATTGTTTTCATTAAATATGAAATCATCTAATGGGAAAAGCTTTATTAATATAAATTTTTGTCTATAATTTTGAAGATAGACCTTTTCTGAATACTAAAATCTACAAAACCCTCCCTTGTGTCTTTACGCCCCAAAGTTCCATCATTCATTTAAACATAAAGACACACCATGTAATCAGAATTTTCTACTGCATTTAATGTTACACTATGTATGATCTAATCTACTACAGGATTTAAAAGCACAGTCAGTAATATGCAGGAAATATTTTCTATGTCTTTTGTACATAAAATGAAGTTAGTCTTAAAATGTTCTTTTGAGATTCTTTTCCTTAAAGGCAGTAGGGGCAGAAAAGGGACAAGTATTAAGTTATTTCCACTTTCTTACATGCATTTTTCATGAAAAACTACTTTCTGAGAAAGTAAAGTGCAGGTGAAGAGGTGCCCTTTTACTGGATGAACTGAGCTAATCCACTGTGGCTTTGTCTGCTCTACATCTTGAAAAAATCACATCTTACTTTTATAGAATGCCATGGAAGCTGGATATACTGCTTTACTGCTTCCTCCTTTGGCTTTGAAGGTATTTGCACTGACGCTTTTTCATCATCCTAGAAGGTTTCTGAACAGTAGTTTTCTAAACTCTAGTTATCACTGCTGAAAACAGAGACAGGAAACTTTCCTTGAAGTTTGGGAGAAGTCAGGCAAAACCACCTGAAAACCCGAGTCTCCTTCTACCACATCTCTGTTAAAACGAATGAACAAGTTTTGGGAAAGGGAGGGTTGTGGAGAAGGAGAATGAACATTTGCCTTTTGGAGTTGTTCAGTTGTCTGAAGAATGAGTTCCGCACAGAGATGAATAACTAAAAGCAACATGCCATAACATGAACATAACAGAATCCAAACCAGTTAAATTCACAAACCAGTTGTCTACGTGTTAGCTCTTCCAGTTCAGATTTGACATATACCACAGAGAGAGTGGTTTTTTACATATACAAGGTCACACTTATCTATCAAGTTCAGTCCACAGATTCCAAAGTGACTGAAATAAACAGCAAGTTATAGGTTAAGAAAAGTCCCCACAACCTACACTAAAAAGTTGCTGCAGAGACCACAGAGGGAAACCCTCTAACAAATATGGGTTTGTTTTTGATCAGTGCTATAATCCCACCTTTGGGAATTTATACTGAATGCTGTATCACACTTTCTAAATATGTATAATTTTGACACTTTTAAAATATATTATTTATTTTACTTGCTAAAAAAAAGATGATGTTTTTGCAAAGTCAGAGAAGAATCTACCACTTCTGTTGGAAACTAATCAGAAAGGCACTGGTTATAGAAAAGAAGCTTGATTTAAAAGAAAAGGTTAAAGGGGATACTTCCTATATTTGCAGAGTGATTTGAGTTTTATTACTTAAGTTAAAGCTTAATGACTGTATTTTGAAATGATGTCTTGCAAAAATGAGGAACGTCAAGGTTAAAGCTAGAAAGTTTTCTATTCTGCAGCGTCTAGGCACATCTGGGTGAACCCCTGTCTGATTCAGAGACATGTGCCTTGTACTAAATTGCCTCACTCTTGTGACTTTAAGCATGTTGATTTTATTTTTCATTTGTCTGATAGCCTGTGATTCAGCATTTGGGTTTTAAAGAAGCGCCGGTTGGTGTTTGAAGCCGCAGTATTGACTCGTGTGTTTTTCCTCCAATGGGACAGTCATCAGCAGTGGGTGGGCTGAGACACCTAAAGCAGCCCCACTGAAGGAAGCTGGTCCTTCTGCTACCTCTGTCACCTAAAGTCGATGCAGGGTGCTTATGCTTCAGTCAATGTCCATCATGTCTGGAGAAAACAGCCTCCAGGATGGAGCAAGAGACTCACCTCGCTGCCAGCACCCTTTGTCTCTCCTGTATGGGCAGGGCATGATTCCCCAGGATTAGCCAACGATTACGTGCTCTGAACCGATCAGTTCGGTCAATTTACTGTGCAAAGCAAATTGATCCTCCAGGACAAAGAGATGTGCCAGCGGGGAGGTACCTGAGCAAGCAGCATGCCTGTATAAACAGTGCTGTCCTTGCCCCAGTGTGGAGTGGCCCCGCGCCATATGGTGCCTCTATGAACTTATTAACTGATGGATTAACTCATCGCAGCATTTGGGATCCCCAGTTTCCAGCTGTGAGGATGACTGACGGGCTAACTACTGCTGCGGTCTTAGAAGTTATTTCCTCCATTTAACAGAGTCAAGAAGACAGAAAATTGCCCCCTTTGTAAATGCTAATCTTACCACTCCTTCACACACCCAACATAGCAATTTACTCCAGGCAAAGTCTTAAAATTGGTAGAGTACACATCAAATGCATACTAATTAGCAATTTCTGTTGAAGGCTCCACCACTTATTAAGGGTCTTCTTTTCCATATGTCCATCATGCCCCACTTCACCCTTTAATTACAAAACAGCACTCTATACTAACTGTGAGAAGGTACGTTGTACCCAGAGCCTGTATTAAATACTACACCTCCTGAGACCTAATTTAGGGTCATATAGAAATCAGGCAAACAGGCAGAAACACTTAGGGGCACTGTCCTCCTTTTAGGCTTATTCATTTTTATTCCCACTGATGACGCTACTTAAGGGAGCGCCCCATGAAAAGGGCATTTCTTTAGAAACCACAAACCTTGTCTTCACTGTTCCAGTGCTGGTAATAAGGACATGGATTTCCCACTGCTGTTGAACAGGGTCTTACCACCAACAACAGATTTTTTGGTAGTTTCTAGTGAGAAGATTCCTATAAATCTTAAAACGGGAGGTCTGCAATGGATCAGAGGATTTAGTCTGTTCAATTCCATCTGCTTTGACTCAGACCATGATCATTTTCTTTTCACCCTGTACTGACTGTGTAACAGAGCTTCAGTTCTTAGCAGCCTGGCACAATGTTACTTGTGGCTACCATCACTCACACCAGAATCACAGCATGAAGATGTAAACTGAGAAGAATACCCAAACTAAGTCAGAGGCATACAAAAATATTCACCTTTTTCTTGCTGAAACCTTTAAAATGCACTCGTTTTACTTTCACTAAGCCAGGCAACTGCAACCATAACCCCAATAAGTAATTTATCTTTATGCCTATCATGGCATAAATATAACTGGAGATGAACAAATAAACGTTCAGGTTCTGAAGCAGGTTTCACCGCTATGGTCTTTATTTTTTGCGTGATCCTTGTAGGCAATATTGTAGGCAGTAAGTTGGTTTAGTTCAGTGTCTTCTGTTGCACATAGAGCATCTAAAGCCCCACTCAAAGTGAACACACCGTTATGAAATGAGGGAAAATAAGTCATGCAGATTAGAACAAATGAAAGCTCCAGATGCTTGCTGAAATTTTTGTTTTAATGGTTTCTCTATCATTGCTTAAAAGATGAATATGCCTTTTTTGTGTTGAATTAAAAGAAGATGATCATTTCAGAGCATATGTAAGGGTGATAATTTGTTTGAGGGAAAAAGAAACTCTAGTTTCAGTGCAGAGGGAATGCACTCTAGTGCACTTAGTCACTCCTGTGCAATGAAAGCAGAGCTTGTCTGAAGCCAGGAGAATGTATTCATTCAAAGCTTTAACATTTTTGCTTGGTTTTGTTGCAACTTCATTTCAACTAAGAATTTTCCACGTAATTTGAGGGAAAAAAAAAGAGAAACACTCTTATCTTTAAAAAGGAACATTAAATGAAGCAATATCTCATTTAATTTAATACTGAAGCATTTTAAATAATTACACCAAACAGTAACACTGAGGCTAAAACGGATGTTAGAACATATGAGCGCTGGCTGACAGCAACTTCTGCATTTGGATTTGCTGCCAGCAGAAATCCACTGAATGGACATACTAGATGAATTTGTGGTTGGTCCAAGGACTTTAACTCATTCATACTTGGGAAATTCTACCATATAAACCCAAGGAACGAGTGCAGGAGATCTAGGGGATGACTTTTAAGTTAGGGTACCCTTTTCCTTGAGGTGCTCCAGCAGCACCATCAGAGGAGGCTTGCACTGCACTCCATCCGCCCCAGCGAGATTGTCTCTGGCAGCAAATTTATTTCAGCCTGGGCATCTGTCCACTACACAACAGAATCAGCATGCCTTTAATTTACACAGCCCTGACAAAATGCCGTGTTAACAGTAGATTTATCTCTGTGTCTATGGGTAAGATGCAATATTTGTTCCAAATGTGAGTGACCTGTGGACAGAGCGAGACCTTGGCCAGGCACAGAGGTGCCCCATCCCAGCTGCAGTCTCCACCCAGCCTGCGGTCTCACTGTCTGAAGCAACAGCGGTCCCCACCCTCTGACAGCTACACGGGATGGACCTGATCACTCAGACATCTTCTGGGCAATGAGAGTTTTCACTGGGCACCTACTCTAGAAGTAAGCTGGGAAAGGATTTTTTTATCTTGTTGAATCATTCCCTCATTTTCAGAATGAAGTGTTTTGATTTCAACCAATTTCTTTTAACTGTACTTTAACACAGTCTTGGAAATTGTTGTGAAAGGTAACGGAATTATTTCCCATTCTTCTGAACTATTTATTATTTTTTTCTAACCAAACCCAATAACTTACTAACGCTACACTGCATTTCACTTCAATTTTCAGCACTGAAGTCCTTAGAAATGTGATGTGATGTCTGGAACAATTTTTCAAAGTTCTGAAATTTCAGAGTGTGTCTTAAAAAAACCCACAAAAAACAAAAACCCACCACCACTGAACAGATTAAAAAAAAAACCAAGTGAAAAAAAGTCTGAAAAACAAAGAAAAAAAAAGTAATTCATCTGAACTGGTGACTGAAGAAAAAATGTACTTTGCTTGAGAAGCAGGTAGCTGGTAATAGGATACAAATGAAGAGGAGAAACGCAGAACGTCTTTCGTGTATATATATATACAAGCATACATATGTACACATGTATATATATGTGTATATGTGTGTATATAAGTATTTGTATTTTATAAATAATGTTATAACTTAGCAGTTTGAATTTGTGAGGGGAGAATATAGCATTTTTTTGAGCACTGCAGTCCGATAAAGTTGCATTTTGTTTGAAGTTCAATCATGTTTCAAATGATTAAAGTATTTTTCACTTGTTTTAAAAAAAAAACAACAACAAAAATAAAAGTGTATCTCCTGACTGACACTTTACATCATATGTGATTTCTGTGTTTGTTTTGTTTCAGGATGGGCCAACACTTTTGTACCCAAAAAGTCACAATTTAATTTGGTAACTGACAGATACAGTCCTGCAAGTGGTGATCTTATCGTGAAGAAATGTAATTAAATTGTCTCTTTCAGGGAGAGATTTGGCCAGTCATTCAGTGTTCATCTTATTTGCAAGCACTTCTTTCATTAGCTATCAGCTTCATTGTTTTTAGGCACTTTATTTTCAGCTGGAGCATCATGCTGATCAAACTACACCTCTTCTTCCTTTTAATTAGGAACACAGCATCCTTCTGTTCTCAACTTAGGCATCCCAAAAGCATTCCTAAAATATCATATCTGCTGTCAACTAAGTTGAACAACATGATAATAATTATATTTTTCTTTCTGACACAAGATCAAAGCTCTAGAAAAGGTGACACACAACCTGGATATTCAGACTCAAGCATGGAGGTCAAACGAACACAGAGATGTTTTGCTGCTGATTTTCTAGCATGAAAACTGCTTTTAAAGGAAGTGCTCAGTGACATGGCAGTACTTAACAGCCATTCTAAGTTCATGTATATTGAGTGCTTTTTTAAGGTGTGTCGGTTTTTATCCCTCATGCACTGCCATTCATTTTAATATAGAAAATGAGCGTGAACCCAAGGCTGAGATCTGCAGAGATGTCAGGAAAACTGAACAATTGTAAACCCAGTCCTCCTAAGATCTGCTTTGAAAATTTATAGAGAGGAATTCATGTTTGCTTTCTTACTCCTCCTAAAACTTTAACTGTTCTGCATATGTCTAGGACAGGCTTTAACCTGAGATTATTAGCAGGGACTGACTGATTTCCCCCTTTCCTTCTCCCCTTTCTTCTGCTCCATAAACATACACATTTTAATGTCTTAGTGCAAAAATCCCAGACCTAGGGTAGCTACCTCCTGTGTGTGTGAAGGCTCTCAGAGTGAAAGTGAGCTCCTAAATGCCATATGGGTCTGTCCCGGGAGGATGTGAAATGCCCTGATGGTCACTGTGAGAAGAGCCTTTGCTCCCAACTCAGGATTGTTGATGCACTGATCATTTTTCCCCCTGAGCTGCAGGAGCTCAGGAGCTCTCAGAAAGGCTGCAGATAAAGGTAATGATGGATCCT
Organism: Apaloderma vittatum; assembly: GCF_000703405.1. NCBI lineage: Eukaryota > Metazoa > Chordata > Aves > Trogoniformes > Trogonidae > Apaloderma > Apaloderma vittatum. Next base: position 1,331 of record NW_009698675.1, on the reverse strand, counting down.
TTTTCATATCAAAGAATTTCTCATCTCTTTCCAACACATCAGCTGCCAGACATGGCAAAAGTATTACATGAACCCTCCTTCCAAGGGTCCTTGAGTAGACACTGAAAATAAGAGGTGTTTTAAACCACCATAGCAGCAAGAGGAAGAAAAATAATTGCAACAGAAGAACTGGCCATGTTTTCATGATAAAATTTCCAATTGGTGGGATGCAAAACTTTTCACTTGAATTATTGCAAGAGCATTTTGAAGGCAATGGTCTAAAGAAATAAAGAGTTTTTAATTGGGAAAGCAGGATGGAGTATTTCTCACCATGCTAAATGAAAAGGAAACTCACTGATTTTATACATTGGGTTGGTCAAGAGCTTTCTTTTATGCTTTAGTTTATTTAAACATGGCACATCTGTGTCTCCAGTGCATTGCACACAGATGGCATCCTTTTTTGTTAAGTGTTTGACAATAGCATTGCTTACTTGTCCGTCTAGATAACCTCAGACAACAGGAAAAAAACTACTTACGTTACGCTTAATGACAGTTTCATTCACTACATTCCTTTGTTCTTTCCCTTTATCTGACTTTATTAGAGTCCTACATCTCCTCTCATTCACAAGAATGCCTTGGGCATGGAACAGCTGCCCCAAACTAACATCACATCACCTTCTCTTCTCTGGTATGCAGCTCCCTGTGAAAGCTCCTGTGACACACCATCGGCTGCTGCCTGAAAAATGAGAGAAAGAAGCAGGTGGGCAGGAGGGAACGACAGAAGCCTGTGTACATATTAAGTGCGACTCATTGAAGAGGGTCCCTGGTGAATATGGCCACTACATAGGGGCGAAAGGGCAGAGGATTAATTACAGTCACCTCAACAATGACAGAGAAGCAACAAATCGTCTTCCCACATTGGTCTTGATGTGCATTTCTGCCTGCAAGCACCATTGCACTGTGCACAGTGCTGTATCCCGAGCACGCCTGCCACAGCCCCCAGTCTGTGTGTGGGTGCAATTAGGTAAGGCACTGGACATCATTATCCACAGGGCACAGAGGTTAAGAGTCAAGACCCTGTGTCTTGTTTTTTTCACTTGCAAGAGGAGAGGGACTGGATCACATGAGAGGGGAGGCTGACCTCTGAAAACAGTGTCTTGAGGCCTACCAAGATCTGGAGCAGCTTACATGTCTTCCAGCTGAACACCAGTTAAATGGTGGGGCAATACACACAGCCTTAGACCATTTCATACAACCCAGTTCCAGGAGCTGCAAATCATGCCTATCACCACTGTTCAGATGAACAATTTTACACTCAGAGATTCATAGAATCCTAGAATGGCCTAGGCTGG
>NW_009698674.1:0-3569 GCF_000703405.1 Apaloderma vittatum | reverse complement strand
AGCTTAGCAGGAGCTCTGGAGTGAGGGAAGAGGATCCTAATAAACACGGGGAAGATCCAAGAAGCGCAAAGCTTCTTCTGAACAGTGAGAGACCTTGCGTAGAAGAGATTGGCCATGTGTAGGTCTGGGAGAGAAGGTTGGGGGATTTCAGGGAGAAACAAAAGTCATGGCAGATGGCTTTAGCAAATCCTTAAAAGCATGCCTTTCAAAGCCAGATTAATTTCTAGCTGGGCTTTGGACCTTCTAATTGCATGACCTAACCTCCGTGCATGACCTAACAATATCCTTGTACTCATTAGGAGTGGCCTGCTCTTTCTTCAAAACAACATAAACTTCTCTTTTTTCCGTAATTTTGAGCCAAATGTCCCTATTCAGCCAGGATGGTCTTCTGTGCTTCTGGCTCGTCTTAAGGCCTGCTCCTGTGCCTTTAGGATTTCGTCCTTAAAGAGTGTCCAGCCTTCCTGGGCTGCTATACCCTTCCAAATTGACTCCCAAGAGATTCTATCAAGTAACCTCCCAAACAAATCAAAGTCTGCCCCTTGGAGATCTCAAGTGTCAGTTTAGCTGTCCTGCTTCCCAACCATACAATCATAGAATCATAGAATCATAGAATCATAGAATCATAGAATCATAGAATCACAGAATCATAGAATCACAGAATAGTTTCAGCTGGAAGAGGCCTTGAAGATCGTCGAGTCCAGCCTTTGTCCCAGCCCTAACAACCTACTAAACTATGTCCCCCAATGCAACATCTCTAACTTCTCTAACATCTCTAACATCTCTGAGAATAGAAAACTTAGTCATTTTGTGGTCACTGTTCCCTAGTCGTGACACGCAGAAATGACTCTATAACTCGAGCAGTTATAAAGTAGGTCTGTTTTAATAAGCACGCTGGTGCACGGGGGATCTCTCCTCCAAAGACGTGCACACCTGAACGATGCAGTTACCTTGGTTAAATGCAATGAAGTTACACATTCATGACACACCTACACATATCCATGAGCTATCCCGAAAAAGGCACTCAGTTCCAGGGGTTGGCTGCTCCTCCTCTTGACGTTTGTGCAGTGTCTCCTGGTGGTCGTGGGCAGGGGTTTTCAGGGATGAAGGCCACAGGCCTTCCTCACCATGAACTTTTTACCTTAGTCCCAAAACTAGTTGTTCTTAGTACGTTTCGTAAAGGCATCTTGTCTCCGAGTTCCACAAGGGGCTTCGTCACCAGATGGTCCTTGTTAGACACTCTTATCACTAGTGTTCTTGTCAATTATTTTTGGTTTATGTTCTTTTACAACTTCTGCTAAACAACTCCCCCTATCTTGTATACCATAGGCCTCTGACTAATTGCCACCTAATGACCCTGAGAGATTGCTTTTTCGCGGGATGCTTCTCCTATCAATTCTCCTTCACAGCTCGCGGGATGCTACTTTCCTTCCATCAATCCCCCCTTTTCTAGGAAGTTAGAAAATTCTTTTACTACAACTAAAACTCTTTTCTTAGTAATTACTTGTAAACAATAAAATAACTCTCTGTCTAATGCCTACTCAAAATACTTATTTGATGCTGACCTCTAAAAACTCTTTTCTTAGTAATTACTTGTAAACAATAAAATAACTCTCTGTCTAATGCCTACTCAAAATACTTATTTGATTCTGACCTCTACCTTAGCTGGTGTTTCTTCCAGGTGCTACAGGCACCCCCGGTACTTTGACAGCACCAGAGGAAACAATAATCATAAGAATTGCAAAACCCAATACTCTCATAAAATACTTCAGAAGGATTTTCCTTGGCTCTAGGTTTCACGTATATCCTAAGCAGAGCAATAGGTCGTGCTCAATACCAATATAGATTTGCTTCTCGACATATTTTGGCTCTCTGCTCTTTCATCATATGATTCATTTTCCCACCTGCCCTCTGGCTTACGGCCTATAGGGCAAATATCCTAATAGTATGGTAACCTGTGGCAGTACTTGCTCACAAAATGGGTACCCCTATTTAATGAAATGACCGTAAGTACCTCAAATTGAGGTATTATTTCATTTAATAATACCGTGGTTACTTATTTTGCTTTGTTGTTCTGCAAGGAAATGCCTCTGGTCATCCGGAAAAGGTGTCCATAAGTACCAATAAGTACCTATACCCCCCTTTTCTTGGAAGTTCAGAAAAATCAATTTGACTGTGGTCCCCTGAGATATTTCCTTTCCCAATATTTCCCAGTTACATTTCTCATTGCTAAGTCATCTGTCAAATTTTAGCCTATAAATTTCTCGCTACTCATTTCTGATTAAAAAATTTATACAGAGAGTCCGCCCCCCCTCAACGTGTCTTACTGTGTTCTTTGATAGTTCCCCATACCTGTTATAATTCTGCCATCACTCAGGCGTCCTCATCCTTTGGAGGGAATCTGCCCTCTCATTTGTTCTATTCATTCTTTATCAGCTCCAGAGCATTCAATATTTTTCTCATCCAGACTCCTGCCCCTATTATCTGGAATTAGTGTTAAAATTTCTTGTGTTCTTTCTGCTATGAAATGTGAGGCCCATATAGTCCTATAGGAACGTCAAACTTTGGTATTATTTCTCTAAGTAATGCTTTTGATACCTCTCTAACTTTATTGGTGTGATAAGGAAAAGCCTTTGGCCAGCCTGAAAAAATATCTACCATTACCAAAAGGTACCGATACCCATCTTGACGCAGTAGTTTGGAAAAGCCTGTTTGCCAACAGTAGCAATTTTCTCTTGTTACAGCTCCAGGGCTCTTAGAAATAAGCTCTTTTTTCTGATCCGATGTGTTAGGTGGTGGGGCTTTAGCCCTGATTACTCCTTTTGCAGTTTTTGTATTCCATCTCGCGTGAAGCTGCTGCCATTCACAAAAAAGTCCCAGTCCACATTTTCCATGGGCACATCTTTCAGGTCAGCTCCACTGGAGTACAGCTGCTCCATCGCCTTGTCCTGCTCCAAAAGAACAGCTTGGCATTTCAGCATCCGGCTCCATGGCAGCCACTGTCCTCCCTTGTGCTCTAGGACAGCTGTAACTGCATGAGGTACAGACAGTCAGTTTTTGTCCAGGTGTTAACTTCTGCACCTCCTGGATCAACAGCACTGCTGCTGCCACTGCTCAGGGACAGGCTGTCCCCTCTTTGCAGACATTATCTAGTTGTTTTGAAAAGTATCTTCTAATTTCACTGGCTCCTGCTTTCACCTTACCAGTCTGACATCAGGCTTCAGTTGGGTGGTTACTGGTTCAGCTGCTCGAGATCTCCCTGCTGTTTCTGAGGCCCAGAACAGAAGCATTACGGTGTTTTGACTTCCTTTGGCACCTCCTGCGACACGGCTTACGTCTGTAACGTAAGAACTTGAACACCCAGACCTTTATTTTCAAGAATGTGAACTTGAATCTTTCCTTTTTTCCAGAAGTAATTTGCGCATGCGCTTTGCTCAATAGCGACACAGGGTAGTCCGGTACATGTAGAAATTGATGGGGTAACACCCTTTTCAAACTCTAAATTTCAAAGGCTAAAGACAGACTGATGGCTTTCTCTTTGCTTGTGGCACCAATAATTGACTCACTCTTCT
>NW_009698673.1:0-99388 GCF_000703405.1 Apaloderma vittatum | reverse complement strand
CCACTAACAAAAGCACCTGCCCCTGGAGTTAGCACAGAATGAAAAAACAAAACAAAAAAAAAATTCTTCCAGCCGGTTTCAACAGATGCAAATAGAATTACACATTTTTGGTTACATATTGTAACCCAAGACAATATGTAAGCGTGTGTGTTTGTACATTTTATGGGTCTGGCATCAACCTGGTTTGCTGTTTACGATGAAAGGTTGTAGGTTGAGAGATGTACCCAGGTACTAGTTTCTCTGCCACATTTAACTAGTCCTTTTCGTGGTGTTCAGGATGACTCACTGACTGGTGTGTGGGACTGTAGTTCATCCTGCAGATTTCTCCTAGTTTTGACTATGATTATTAATTTGCATATTCACTGATTTACAAGTCAAGTCCTGTACTGATCACCTAAATCACATGGGTTTATGTCTATTCCCTGAGGGAGGTTCACCCAAGTCATCTTAGGGGCTTTCAGGAGAAGCACATGTACAGTACGTGTTGCTGATTTGGGAGAATAACCATTTATAAGAGTTGTGCATAGTGTGTTATAGTGTGTTTTTTGCATTACTGACACATTCGTTTTTTATAAGGTAGAGAGGCAACAGGAGAGGTGCTGTATGAATCAGAAGATCAAGTGTTTGCTATAGAAACTACCTCTCATGCAATTAATAGTGAGACATTTGTTAATATCTGGTGAACACCTGCATATACTATTCCTAAGAATAACATTTAATTCCAGTTTCTCCAGGAGAAATATTACAGAACCATGCCTCTTTCCTATGATGTGGTACATTTGAAAATAAAACAAGAGCCTGTTGCTTGGAAGAGTTCCTAAAACTTTCCCAATTCATCATTCGTCCTTCTTTAATGTCTCTGAGCTCATTCCGCAATTTATCATTGTGTTGCAATGCTTTTCTGCAGCTGTCCCTTCCTGCCTTCATGCAAGGTTTAAGTGACACACTTCTTCTAAGGCCCCTTGCCAAGTTTGAGATGGTCATTTACACTTGTGCCAAGGGGATGCACAGGGTGGATATTTGTATCACCGGCCATTGGCACGTAGGAGCATAGTGTTCTCAGAATCCCCTTCTCTGCTGGAGGAGAAGAGGCTGTTCCAAGGTCCAGCCCAAGAGGCCAGACCTGTCCATGGGTGCATGAGATGACACGATCCACCCGCTGTCCTCACTGGAGGCCAATTCACAGACAGCCATCGCTACCATCTGGTTTGGGTTGCCTCTGTGTGGAAAGCTGAGCAACAGAAAAGCTCTGAGTTTGGTGAGCACATGGACTAGGACATGTCTAGATTGTGCCTCCCAGATGAGGGTCTTGGAAGCATGCCTAGATAAAGCAATATAGATACAACTGTAGAGCATCCTCGTTAAGCTCCTCTTCTGAACCACCAACTGGAGGAAAGGCTCTCCTTCTGCACTGCAAATTAAGCCTAAAAGCTGGAGACAATAACAATCCACTATAGTCTAGCCATGAGAAGTAGGATATTTTAACTTGCTGGACTACTGGACACACCTTCGACTAGTCTCATGGCAGGATAATAATCAACGTCTGGGACACCCTTCTAGCCTATGACTCATCTATGCTGATTCCTACTATTTTAAAAATTGGATGAACAATCAAAATGTGGACTGAAAATCAAAGATGATGCAAGGTGATGTCTATATCCTTCTTATGAGCATTCATCTTCATATGCTTTCAGAATATTTCAAAGTGTTTTGGCACGTATTACCCTGAAATGTTTGTTTTCAGCTCTCGCAGTTAATGAAAACCCATCAAACGCAGTATTATACTGACACTTAGATGCAAGATACCTCTAGTAGTAGTTCTTCCCTATTCATTTTCATGAAGTTGAAGAGTTGAGCCTTGGCTTCTGATTTACGTTCTGCCTGTTCCTAGCACAAGGATTTCTGTAGAGGACAAACTGCAGCAAACGAATCCTGAGCAGAGTGCCAGGGAAGCTACTGGAGTGTTCCCAACACAAATTTGTGCCCCTCATATCTACTGTAATTTTTTGCCTATTTAAAAAGAATTTGGCTGAAAAAGCTCTTGGCTTGAGTATGTCTAAAGTTCAGTTTATTTTTACTAACTTGGATTCTACAGGACTCCTAAGGATTGCAGGCACCAGACAGCTGTGTTTAGCCTTGTCTGTTACAGTAATGTCAAGGAGACCTATCATAACTGGCAAGCCTTCTGAAAATATGAGTGCTCATGGATTACAAAAGGAGAAAACAGTCAGATTAAAATAAACTGTTACCAGACAAAAAGACACACACCCTTTTCCCCTATAGCTTCTTAAAAAACAGGGAATTTGCTTTGATCAGACTTTAAGGTGAGAGCAGATCTCCTGGAAGTTATCTTCAAGCTAACAAAATAGTGATAAGCAAGGGAGGAAATGGAGCCAAGATAGAGCATGTTTGTTAGAAGACAAAAATATGGCTATTGTGACAATCTCCTCCAAGATCTCCCAGATAGGACATTTCAGAAAGAGCCTAGTTACACTCTGAACAGGATTTCCATTCTTGAACAGTTGGCCCATTTGTGTGGCTTTGGGATTACACGGAAATATTCTCTGGAGGAGACACAGAGAGACTTGAAAATTCAGCCGCCTCTAGTTGGCTTTTGCCTTGCTGGGATAGAGTCAGAGTACAGAGTACAAATGAAAAACAAATCCCAAACACCCAGCCCAACTAACCAACAATAAGAACAAAACAACAGAAAGGCACCGAATGCCTCCCTCATTATTGATTTCTATTTCTCTATTTAGGAGTTGAGCCACTAAGTGATTTCAAAGCCTGTACATGCTCACGCCCAACCCCCCTGAGACGCCAGACAGAAGAATGAGCTTACCAAGGGAACACTTGATATTATGGAAAAAAGGCTATGAAAATGTTGTGGAGAATTTGGCCCACTTGGTCAATGCTACACTACTGTAAGTGGTTTTACCAGGTCAGGCTGGACAGTCTGCTCAGCTGGGGCCAGGCTGCTGTAAACTCAGCTTCACCAGTCAGTCCATGAAGGGCTTGTGTTAAGCAGCTGGAAGACTTCTGTGAAAATGAACTTTTAATTTTCATGGAGCAGTTCCAGGTTTAATATGGAGAGAGTGAGATGATAATTTGCAGGGAAAAAAAAAAAAGCAGGGCTCCGTCAACCTACAGTCAGTGGGAGAGATGGAAAGTCTCCCTGCCATGGGAGGGGCAGCTGGTCTGTCAGCGAAGGGGGAGGCATCCCCAAGAGTGAGTAAATCCGTCTTCTAAAAGGCACCTACGAGAGGTGGGATCCTTGTGGAGTCCCTCCCTCTTCACACTGACTGCAAGAGAAGCATAAGCAATGTTTTTGATTGTTTACTCAGCTTTTAGGCCCCTAAAATCTGAGTCTGGTGGAATAACTCAAGGAAAATGGCTTATGGCCCCTGCAGGTATCAAGGCCATAATGCAGATAAACAGAGGACTCCACTGTGTTATTGGTCAGGGCTCCTCCACTCAGCTATATTTAAAGAAGCCCAACAGCACAAACAGGATTTGCGTGTGTGGTTATCTTGCTTGTCTGGATTTTGAGTAGCAGCAAATTGTTTGACAAGATATTCAGAGGAAGGTGAAAACAAATAGCCTTCCATCTGGAGTTTCTCTGATAATACAGATCTTTTAACCTGAGAACGCAGTGTAACCTAAAGTCACATGGAGTAAAGGTCAGAAGTGGTCATGGCTCTGAGAGAAATCAAATGCTTGTAAAGTCCCATCAGCAAGGACTTCTGCTTAGCACATGATTTCCACGGAACAGTTTTATCCTAGCTGTGTTAGATACAATGCTTAGATAAGAGCTACAAAACATAGGCAGTAAAAGGACTTTCTATTTGAATTTGTGATGGATATGCTAAGGATAGCTCAGGTCTTACCTCGTGTAGTCAGGATAAGGGACAGACTATATGTCAGTAAAAAGGAGTGTACCTTGCTCAGAACATTCTGATTTTATGTGCTGCTGGCCAGTGTCTGACGACACTGCCCTGAAACCATCTAAAAAACAAGAGGGATGTTTGTTCAGGTGCTTTGCCATGTGTCTGGAGCCTCAGGATCCCTTCGGATGCTGTTGGTGTTCAGGAGATGACCTGTTCGTTTCAAAGCTTGCTGTTTATAAGGTCTGATGTGTATCTGTAATTGTGAATTAATACGCTGTTAAGTCACTCTCACACTTGCTTTAAAGGTGCTTTTCTCAAATTCCACACAATGTTTTGCAGCTCCTGGATCTTGGGATAAGGTAAAGAAGGGCATTTAAAAGGTGCCATTTTATGCACTCTTGGAATGTTACATCAATCTTTTTGGCTTCACTTCCCCTGACTTGGCAGCAGGACTGCTTTTCTTCATTCCTAATTTCTCCCAACCCCTTACCAGGTGCTGAGTCTGCTTTGTCAAGGAAGGCAAGAGAGGAAAGTCACTGAGAGTTGTCACGGTCCTTGGCATGCTGCAGCATGGCTCTGTCACCACTTCAGAGAAGGAGCAGGACCAAAAAGGCAGCACAGGCAGCATGTGCACTGGAAGAAGGAGCAAAACAGAGCCCTTTATCCAGCTAAGCACCACAGCTAAGTTAGAAAAATAGGGCAGTTCTCACTTTCCTTCACAATCTGACAGACATGTTTCAGCTCTTCCTATTGCTTTCCAGTTGTATGTTCCTCCTTATGTTGCTACTTCCTTGTCCTTCAGGCCTTCTTCCATCCCCCATCCCATCCCATCTCATCCCCAAGCAACTCAAATGATGGGCTCAGGGAGGACAACCTCTCCCTGTCCAGGTGCAAAGTGGCTGCTGTTCCCTCCCCCTTCCTAGCCAGCCAGCACACCCACATCGAACTGCTGCTAAGCAAAGCAGCACAAAGCCAGCAGATTTGCACACATGTGTGCAAGCTTTCTGTGAGGTCTGAGTGGCTGAGTTTCACTTTGGATTTCGGGCTTATGTGAAGCCAGACAGTGGTGGGTATCAGCAAGTGTGTGGATGTGATGTGTTTAGTCCCTTCTGCTTTCCAGGTTGAGTATTCCACTGTGGGATAATTCACTGGCTACTCACAGAGATATCCAAAGGTTACTTTTAGCAGGACTAAAATTATTGTCAAGACTTTGTTGCTTTTGGCACTGATACCTGTGAGGAAAATCTCTGGGATTGTTTAGTCTATGGAAGAAACGACCAAGGCAGTAGTAAGAGTGATGGTGGGGATATAGTATGGTTTTCAAATAGAGTAAATATTGCTCACTAGAAGAATAGCATGCTTTCCATGTCCTTGGAGGACAAAGCAGAATGGAAGGGGCTTAAATTATCAAAAGAGATATTTTATTTCGGCACTAGTGAACGCTTTCTCATTGTAAAGATTATAGCGCAGCCGTAGAATAGATTACTGAGGAAAACTGTGTAGTCTCCATCATAGTGCCAGAGCAGGAGGTGGCAGAGGTCCAGCACAGATTAGACCAGTATCTGACTCTGTTGATCAAAACAGGCAGAAGGCCCAGGTGACCTCCCAAGGTCTGTTCCAGCCCTGTTTTCTTCGACTCATTAGCACCAAGAGGCCACAATCAGTGCAGTTTTGGAGACGTTATTAAGATAGGTAAGAGTGAATGCCTACACAGGAGAGCCTACAGTCAGCAGAGATGGGACCAAAGATGCCTGAAGGGAGAGGGACGCAGAGAGAGAGGGACCAGGTTTCCCAAAACTCCCCAGTGGCAAGGTGGCAGGGAGGGATCTGTGTTTCTGAAACCAATATCTAATAGCTGTATCATGAGAAGCTTGCCAGAAACACATATTTCCATATTGCCAGTGGGTTTTAACTTTGGTGAGATTTATATTGCTTTCAAATATTTTGAATATTTTGCAGCCCCTATAAGAAGGCTATGGAAGGCTACAAGGTAATGCGCTGAAGTACTTCAAATCCCTCATCAAACCTGTAGCACACATGGTTTTGCTCTGAGCCTCAATGTCAGATTTCCAGCTGATGCTTTTCTGCAAAGATGAGGTAGACATCAATCCAATCTGATAAAACCAAAAAATTCTCTCTCCATTCTTTTTCCCTTTTCATCATGGGAAAGCAACTGAGCTGAAATCCCAAACCGTGTAGGATATCGGTTTCACTGTGAAGGGGCTGCTGAAGAAGCAGGCTGCAGAAGCACCTACAGAATAACTGAGGCTGCTCTTTCAGCTGGCCTGTATCAGAAATAGTATGGCCAGCAGGATCAGGGGAATGTTTATCCCCTCTGGATTCAGCAATGGTGAGGCTGCACCTCAAATACTGTGTTCTGTTTTGGGCCCCTGCCTGCAAGAAAGACTTTAAGGTGCAGGAGCGTGTCCAGAGAAGGGCAACGAAGCTGGTGAAGGGTCTAGAGCACAATTCTCGAGGAGGAAGCTACTGAAACTAGGGTTGTTTAGTCTGGAGAAAATGAAGCAGAGGGGAGATTTTAATACTCTCTGAAACCAGAAGGGAGTTTATAGTGAGGTGGGTGTTGGTCTCTTCTCCCATGTAGCAAACCCTAGGACAAGAGGAAATCACAAAATCACAGAATGTCAGGGGTTGGAAGGGACCTCAAAAGATCATCTAGTCCAACCCTCCTGCCAGAGCAGGTCACCTACAGCAGGCCACTCAGGAACGCGTCCAGGCAGGTTTTGAACATCTCCAGAGAAGGAGACTCCACAACCTTCCTGGGCAGCCTGTGCCAGTGCTCTGTCACCCTCATAGTGAAAAAGGTTTTCCTAATATTTCTGTGGAACCTCCTATGTTCCAGCTTGTACCCATTGCCCCTTGTCCTGTCAGTGGACATCACTGAAAAGAGCCTAGGTCTGTCCTCCTGACGCTCCCCCTTGACGTATTTATAGACATTAATTAGGTCACCCCTCAGCCTCCTCTTCTCCAAGCTAAAGAGACCCAGCTCCTTCAGCCTTTCCTCATCAGGGAGATGTTCCACTCCCTTCATCATCTCTGTGGCTCTGCGCTGGACTCTCTCAAGCAGTTCCCTGTCTTTCTTGAGCTGAGGGGCCCAGAACTGGACACAATATTCCAGATGTGGCCTCACCAGGGCAGAGTAGAAGGGCAGGAGGACCTCTCTCAACCTACTAGCTACCCCCCTTCTAATACACCCCAGGAAGCCTTTTTGGCCACAAGGGCACATTGCCCTCAGGTTGCACCTGGGGAAGTTTAGATTTGATATTAGGAAAATTTTTTTTTATGGAAGGGGTTGTCAAGCATTGGAACGGGCTGCCCAGTGTGATGATTGAGTTATCATCCCTGGAGGTAAGTAGAAGATGTGTAGTTGTTATGCTTAGGAATGTGGTTTAGTGGTGGACAGAGCATTGCTAGGTTTACAGTTGGACTTGATGATCCTAAAGGTCTCTTCCAACCTAAATAATTCTATGACTCAACTTCATTTGTGGAGCTGGAAGCATTTAGCAAATTAGGGAAAATAATACTTATATTAATAATTTTTGTGCTCTAAGTCACAATTACTACCTTAGGGACTTCAGCAGGCTCATCCAGAGCTGTCATGTTTGACACTTGAGTTTGGAATACAAAAAGCCAACACACATGCACAGGCACGTGCACGGAGGCAAACACATCGTTACCTGTCAGCAGGACTGGAAGCTCCCAGAGTGATGTTATCTCCAGGAGCTGGTGAAGATGCAAACAGGGCTGGTAGGAAATGTGAAGCAGGGAACCTGCCACTGGTCTTTTTATTTTCCTCACCCACAAGACGAGCAGTGCCCAGCCCCAGGCTTACAGGAGGGGAGTTGCAGCTAAGTCACGTTTCTAGCCATGTCAGAGAGCCTCAGCGTGGGCAGGAGGAGGCTGTGTCAGGCTCCACACCAGCGGCTGCTCTGCCAGGAAGGTGCTGGCAGGTAGCAGGGCAGCACTGACACCACACATCGATCCCCAACAGCCTGGCAGCTGGATGGGCTCTGTCAGATTGCCTGCAAGCCAGCAAACAAGTCGAGTGGCATCCACAGAGTCCCCAGGCAGCTCAGCTCCTTCAAGTGTTGGTTTTGTTTCCAGCACCAGAGGGGCAATGCTGACGCTCTGCAGAGAGACAGGGGAGAGGGCAGCTTGCCTTTGTTCACTCTGATTTGTTGTAGAGGCACCGGAACAGCCTTTCCCAGCACTGGCTTAATTGCCTTCTGTGTGAAGAAAGCAAAAGCTACCTAATTAAGAAGTTTTGTCAATAAATTTTTACCCTTTTTTTTTTCTTTCTAGGAATTAGTCTGACTCACTAAACGTGCTGTACTGTCACACGTTCCTTACAGACCAGCTCGTTTCTGTTTATCGGTCGCAGCACACAGTCCTGTGACTTCCCAGTAGTACCACCAGCCACCCTGGAGCTTCCTCGCAGGGCCATGCTCCCTCTCCAGGCAGGCTCACTGTTAGAAGCCCACTGGTCTCAGTCCAGCTGCTCTGCATTTACATGGGAAAGCCCAGGGCAAGCTGGAATAAACACTTTTCAGCAGTGAATGGCGTTTCTGATTTAGTAGGCAGTGGTGGCACTCTCTGGGGGATCTCACAGTCTGGAGTAGGGCAGGGTGTCCTCCAGTCTAGCTGCTGTTTGCCATTTGCTATTTATTAGTGGCAATGAATACCAGGGAGAGCTATGTCCATCTTCTCCCCTGAGAGCTGTTGGCATTTTTTAAAATAGAAGAACAATCAAACCAAAACTAGGAGTAGGCTATTAGGGATATCATCCCTCTCAAAAACAGCACCACAGTAATCCTCAAGCCTTGAAATAGCCATCAGCGTCATGCATCAGCTTGTTTCAATGAGGAGCAGCAGCCCTCACAGAACGCCCCCAGAAAGCAATAAACTCTGGTTACTTCCAGGAGTAAAAGCTTTTTATAAAAGTGCCCTCTACACTAAGGAGAGCTTGCAGGTACAGTATCTTCAGGCTAGAAACTAGCTTAGTCGGGAAGCCTTTGATCCACCACGAGATGGTGGACGAATTGATTTCCAATGAGATGACAATGAGTTGTGTCCCAGAAGTTCCCACAAGTATCTTTGGGCAATGAACTGAAACGAATCCTCCCACAAGCCCATGTGGACTGGAAATGGGAGTTGATATTGGTATAATAAAACCAACATGATAAGTCTAATATTTCCACCTCTGCTGCTTTGCTAACCAAGGTTTTCATGTCATGAAGAACAGGTGAAGGCACTGTCAAGAACAGTTTGGTGATATGAATACAATGGTTCTGGCAAGACATAACTGACAAGTCATAGGAAACACACAAGACTTGACCTGAAGTCTCTTGTGGAAGAAGAGAAATAACATCTTTCTAACTTTTCCCTAACAAGTGAATATTCACCCTACATACAACCCAGAGAGAGTTTGATTTGGTCATTCACGGTTACAGATTAGGCACTGAGTGCTTTGGGTGGTTCCCACCTGAAAGCTGAGTGAAACACATGCAAAAGCCCATGGGGTGAAGCTGTGCCCCGTGGCAGTTTTCATCAAAAAGGCTCTCAATGTGTAATTGCTTCAGACACGACCTGCACAGTGGCAGGTCTGTGCAGGGCAGCACGGTACCTACTGGCAGCCAGAGATGGATGAATGTCCACGTGCAGCACCATCTGGCACAGCTGGAGCTGACCCTAGCCATTTGTTACTCTGAGGAGAAACCCCAGGAATATGTGGAGCACTTTGTGTTTTACTAATCCATCAGGAAAGATGAATTGACAAGCGGAGGGTGTCTTGGCTAAAAATGCAACACAATAGTCTCTGGGTCAGTGTCTTGACTGCTAAGACCCTTACCCTTGGATGTAACTTTGGAAAGGTGGGGTGTTTTTTAAAATGACCAAGGTAGCAAAGGATTTTCTTGTATTTGTTCCTACCTTGCTGGTGTATTTGTTCCTACCTTGCTGGTGTATTTGTTATTGCCTTGCTGCATGAATCTGAGAGTCATCTAAGCTCTAGCGGCACCAATTTCCAGATACATGAATTAACAATAATTATGATATGATGAGAAAATCAAAGTTGTTGAAACGTGACCCAATTTCAGGCCTCCGTCTAGGGCACAATTCATATTACTTGCATCTAATTGAAGATATTTACTTGGCTATAGATGAAAAGAAAATGATAAGATGATAATATTGACACAGATACTTCAAGAAGAAGTAGGGGGTAGGAATAGTTTAAGCTGGCATTCACTGCAGAGAAATATCTGTTAAATCTCAGCCTAAGTATTTGTCGGTGTTGAGCCAGTTGCTGCAGTGGTAACATCTTCCTGAGGGGTGTTAATAGAAGGTATTAAAATGTAAAGTAAATATTTACAAATGACATTTTCATAAACAAGCACAATGAATGCACATGCAAAAACTTGTTTGGGTGAAAACACAGAGTAGCTGCAGACGCAGAGCAGCTGCTTGTACACGTGAGTAGCTGCTGGAATTTTCCTTGAACACAAAAATTTTCATTTGCATGGTTAAATACTGGCTTCAAACAAGCACCTGGATTTAATGCAATTAATGGATCTGGCAGGTGATATTCCAGTCACACAAACACTCATGAGACAAACCTACAAGGTAGGGCTGAAAAGGTTAAGTAAAGGATTTCTTCTAAGTATTTGACCATGTATCTAGCGCTCCAATAAACCCACAGAAGTTCTGAATTCTTCTCTTTTCTGGTAATTAGAATTTGCACTTCCATGGTAATTACTTATTCAGGGGAAACAGATTTTTAGGAGTGCTTGATTCAGGGTCTAAGGTGGACGAAGAGGGTCAGCAACCATCATGTCATTACTTCTTTTGTAAACACTGGGATTAAAGCAGGGCAGGACAGTCCTTTCTTCCACTCCTACACTGGCAGGAGACCTGGCCAGCTCTCTGTACGTCTCAGGGTGGGAAGCCAGTTTCTGACCAGGTATTGTGCTCTTCAGGATGCCAGTGTATGCCATTTTCAAAGGCCTCGTCTTAAAAGTGCAACAAATAAAATAGTGATGTTAACTTCCCGTCTTGCAGTACTAATTTCCACACACTCCACCCAGAGCATTGCAATTAATGTTTGTAAAGAAACAAAAGGAAATTCTGAAAAATAAACTCTTTTCCTCAGGCCTAACTTGCTTGGCAGAGATTGTATTTATTACCTTCTAGAGGAGTGACTGCCAGACACTGAAACAAGTTACCACACATCTTTCCTCTCTCCACACCCCTCTCCTCTGTGGGCATGATTCCAGTGGCTTGATGTTAAGGCTTTAAGGAGCTCGATAATGAAGATTTATTTGGGCTGAACAGTGGCTGCCATTTCAATAGCCATTTCACTCGGGCAGCGTATATAGAGCACGCTTCGGAAAATGCCACTGGAAACCTGGAAACATCAGTCTGAACCAGGAAAAGTCTATTATGTTCAAGAGATCTGAGGAAATCTGTCCTCACAGTCTCTCCTTTATTTCTGACCATGACAAATTATTGTAGGGAGACACAATAGAAGATGTTGATGAATCAGCTTCTGCTTTATTGTCATCCCAAGCATGGAAGTATTCTGCAATAAACAGTGGTATCCTTTTGGTGATTTAAAGGGATGACTGTATACTTCATCTTCAGCAACAGCCATGGAAGGAGAAATTCTCACGCCCTGGAAACGGGACCCTCCTTTATGGGTAGTGCTCTAAGGTGTTGCTAAATCTCACATCAGA
The DNA here is from genome assembly GCF_000703405.1 of Apaloderma vittatum. Lineage (NCBI taxonomy): Eukaryota > Metazoa > Chordata > Aves > Trogoniformes > Trogonidae > Apaloderma > Apaloderma vittatum. Next base: position 87,756 of record NW_009698673.1, on the reverse strand, counting down.
TAAAGAAGTGTCACCTCAACTGCACTTCTCAAGCCTGAAGAAATGCCAGCAGTTGAAGGCAGAGCAGAATTCAAGTCTCCAAAGACCCTACTACCTGTTAGAGATGAGTCTGGGACTCAAATGCTGCCCAGCGGTAGATGGAAAAGTGGAAAGAAGCTGAATTCTGTCTTCCAGGCATGGAGCTGATGGCAGACCTGGGCAGCACACACATGAGGCTTTCTGAGGGAAGAACTCAGTGCTTTCTGGTACTCAAAGGCTCTGGAAGGTTCTAGTTGTCTTTAGCTTCCAAAAAGCATTTTGTAGCACTGGATTCCCTCTGGCACAATGTGTAAACCTTACTGCAAGTTGACCTCTTAGCGGATCATATTCTGCAACTGCTTGTATGTAGCTGGAAAGCTCTTCAGTCTTCCCTTTGACCTCAGGGCACACTGATATAGGTACTGGGCTGAAGTGTTGCAGGTGGTGTTAGATACAAAATAAATTGCTACAGCTATATGATCACTGTCTGATACAGTCATGCTGGCATCATCTGTATGCCCATCTACCAGAAGCAGTGAAAGAATGGCCAAACGTCCTTTTGGAGTGACCAGGTAGCATCTACACAGTACGGTTCCAGAAGCACACCGTAAACTCAAGGTATATCTTTTTGATTTGTCTCCATCATGTACTCTGAGCAGATTCATCCTGAGCAGATGATGAACACAATATGTTCCAGGAGGACCCTGACAAGTAGGTGGAAAATATCCCAGCTCTATCTTGTTTTCTTGCCACTATGACTGTGTCCCAACCCTGTTGTGCACTAGGAATTGAGTAGCATCTGGTACCTTCATGGCTGAGACAGAGGATCTCAGGCTCCAATTTATGCGTGAGGAGAACAGACTTCAGGACAAAGACAAATACAGCCCATAAACATTGTCCTATTTATGCAGCTGCCTTTGGACTCCAGCTTCTGTCCTGAACCTGAATGCAGCTGGTCTTTAGCATTTCATAGGCTCATGTAACGGTGAGATCATTCAGGCTGGTCGTTCAGAGCAGGCCAGCAGGCACTGTTCTCCAGGTTCAGAGCTCTATGCTGAATCATCTCCAGCACTGTCACCTTGTACCGCTGCCAGGGGGAGACTCCTGGTAGGAGCAGCCAGGGTATTGACTGTATCCAAACAAATATCAACAAGATTTTGTTTTTCTTAGGGTCTGTTTCAAGGCTAGGTAACATTTTAACCCTTCATACTCATGTTTAAGTGATGTACATGTGTGTGCAGGGGCTTGGCGTGATGTTTTGGAAGATCCTGGAGCCTCCAGAGCAGTGATGGAGGATGAAAGGGTGAGGGAGCTCCTTGTGGCACTGCTCATGCTTCTCTGTAGCATCCACATCACAGTGTAGACACTCTACCAGCCCACATCCAGTTCACCCCACAGCATAATTTTTATTTCACTGTGGAAAGTAGATTGTGTGCAAATCAACATGTATAGAGACTGAAAGCCTGGCAAGTAGCAGGGGAGCTCTTTAACTTCGCAATATAAAAACATCCTGTTAATGCTAGTTATTTTTTATACCTTTGAAGCTGTGTGCGCAGCCTTAAAGAAAAAAATAGTATAAAATTTTAAAAGTCAGAGGCCTAATTTTAAAGGTGACCCTGAACAGTTCTAACATGAAGTTGGACTTTCTGAAAGTCTCATGAGCCCCAGATCACTGTATTCTGAGAGGTCTTTTGGCAATAAAGGAAACTGATAACAGAGAGAAGATACTAAGAAGTATGTTGCAGTTAGGGGTTACTAAAGATGTTCTTGAAACTTCCTCTTGAGGATCTTAAAGCTAAATGTGTCTTCTTCTCTGTAAGTGTCTCTCTCTGCAGAATTATGATCTTGGAAGTGAAATCTTCAGTGCTACTTGCTTAAGAACTAAGAACTGCTAATTAGAAAACAAAATTATCTCCACCATCCAAAGATTTTCAGGTAATCGGTTTGTACTTCCCATCCAAAAAAGAAATCAGTCAGTCAGAATCATGGATTTCCCTGGAAAAATGGGACATTTTGTAAGGAAAACCCTTAAACTCTTAAAATCCCAAATACAAGCAAATACTATTCAGTGAACTCAGCAACAAACTAGGTCCCTATTTATTCCTCAAAACCACGTTGTCACTGCAGGAGCTTTGCATTCCTGGCAGGATTGCCTGAATCCTTATGCACAAGGCCCATGACAGTAAACACGCTCAGATCTGCCAAGTCTGCTGGCTTTCCCAGCAGAGCACTAGTTTTGATCCTGTCTGTGAGGATGTTGGACCAACTCGGTGCTTTTCCGAGGGGAGCTCCAGGTTTCATCTGGGTATTTCACAAAAGCAATGTGCTTTCTGTATGTGTGAGAGATGAGTACCAACAGAAAAACTGTAATTTTCTGTTCTTGCTTTCACTTTAAGATGTTTGAAGATATGCCAAAAATGCATGCTTTCTTTTTTTTTTTTTTTGAGAAAAGGGAATATTTACTTTGCTGTATATTATACATTCAAAAAATAACCTGTTTTTCAATGAGGATATTAAGATCTGGTGAGATGCTTTTCCACGTACAAGGCTAAAGGTTCTATTTGGATACTCATTTCATTTAATGTTAATGTAAGTTTTGTCAGTCAGGGAACTCCACATTACCTTGCCAGCTGCTAGCCTGTCTCCTCCCTTTCACAGTCTCTGCACACAGAGCTTTTTTACTAGATGTCACTTAGATGTTTGGCCCAAAACAGTATAAGTACTCCTTTCCTCCAGACTTCTCACTTTGGCACCTTCCAAGAAAACAGTGGTTCATCTCTCAGCTTTCTATTTCTGCCTGTACCATTGAAAGCATAACACTTGAGTAGCTCCAAAGCTCCCTTTGAACACTATCGCCCTTGCCATGTCTAAGGGCAGAGACTTCCCTCTGAACAACTATAGCAAGGAATCCACCAGTCGTGCTACAAGTTTAAAAAATGATAGCTCAGCATGGTAAGTGTGAGGACTAGAAATCGGGAGAGGAGTCCCAGAAAAGTTAAGGAGGTGGTTAGAAGCTACTGTTGTGTCCCAGGGCAAAAGCGAAGTTCATCCACGAGTAAGACCTTCCTCAAAGTCAGAAGATTTTTGTGATGGAGTTCCATCTCCATGATAAGCGTGGCTTGCTGTTTTCTCGTACCTCTTATGATCCAGTAGATCCAAATTCAACTCTCCATTTCCATTCAGAAGAAGTATAAGGAAAAACTTGTTTTCTTTGTTCAATTATCTTCAATGCTTGTCATGCTCAGGGTTCCCTTCTTGCTCCAGTGAAAAAGTAAACAGCCTAGGAAATGTCTTAGAAGCAGCATTGGACTTCAGCAGTTCACTGGACTTTAGCTCTCTGGGACAGCCTACAAAGAGTTTTAAAGAGAGGAAAATAGTAGTAGTAGTAGTAAAAGACAAAGAATAATAAAAAGAAACGGCTCAGAGTCTCACAAAGTGTTTTTAAAATGCTTAAAGTAAAGGGACCTTCTGGGACACAAGGTAACCATGAGTTGAAAATGGATTGACGTTTCTGCATTTCTCTTTTGACACTGCTAGGGTTGATTAAGAGATAATTGGGCTAGAGAGTGTGCCAACAGTCCCTGCTCCATCCTACTCCTTTACTCCCTTAGGACTTGTCACCACTGAATAAAGGGGTAGAAATGATATTAGAAATGCCTGCAGTTTTGAGACTATCTAAATTAAGAAGCTTATGCTTTTTAATGCTTTATGGCTGATTCGAGGCAAATCAAATTTCCAGACTGTTTCGCTTTTTTTTTTTTTTCTCCCCTAGAAATAAAAGGGGATTGAGTTATATGCTCTTTTACACAAGGATTTAGAGTCCACTGAGCTGGTGCATGGACCTTACTTGTGTCTGCATTTCTGTAGACTTAACAGTGGAGGTACATAGATATTCCCATACAGAGTGCTAAGCAAGGACAAATGTCAATGTATCATGTTAGCTGTTCCAGAGGAAACACAGTGAATAATGCAATACTGATAATCACACAAAGTATTTTTCAATGTATCTTCGGCTGCACAATTGGAATTTCCAGTCCAAGGTGGGGGTTTACGTTTTAACCTTTTTTTTCTGATTCAGGAAGACAAATCCTGATTTTGTAAAAATCTCAGCAAGAATAGCTGGAGAAGTGTACAGTTTAGGAAAATTCTGAACATACATTTTAAAATTCCCTAGTCAATTCACTTGATTTCCAAGTGCATTTCATTTAGTTTTATCATTCTTTATTTACTTTTAGATTCTTTCATGAGGTTTTTAACATATGACTTCTAATTTTGGGATATTTTATGTGCAAAATTAATACAACTACTAATACAATTCTTACATTCTAGACTTTAATGTCTCCTGTTGATTAGCAAAGCAGTAATTTGTTGCATTGCTCAGGGGAAGATCAGGGGAAGATGAGGTCTGAGTACAACATCTACAGGGGTTTTAACTTATTTAATTAAAATATGAGAGAGGTGCATGAATATGAATTATGTGAACATATCTGGTACCAGCTGTTTCCAATTTCCTAGTGTTCACTTGCTACCCATTTAGCTTAGATAGTGTCATAAGCTCCTAGGCCATTTTTATCCTGGCATTTTCAGGTAAACTCTGTGAAAAAAATAAAATTGATAATCTTTCCATAGTTTGTGGGGAAAGAAGAGCATGGGAATGGCAAACAGAACAGAGAATGAGTGTGGTCTAACAAAAGACATGATAAAATTTGAGCAAATATTTGATGGAAGTGGCTAGTGTACTTATGTGACTCTGTATATGCCCCATCCCTGGAGACATTCAAGGTCAGAGTGGATGGGACTCTGAGCAACCTGATCTAATTGATGTCCCTATGCATTGAGGGAGGTTGGACTACGTGACCTTTAAATGTCCCTTCCAAATTGAAACATTCTATGATTCTATTAGAAAATATGGTAAATTTCACCACTTATTAAACTGATTTTGTATGTATATGTATATATATATATAAGTGATAAATTTTTAACTGTATAGCACCTTATACTCTGATACACAAAAATTAAGCTCATATCCTATCTCCCTTCTAAAATAACCACAGCCTAATGCTGAAGCCTTCACTCTATCATGGGTTACACATACAGCTGTCCTCAGGAGGAAACATTATAAATCATTAGACTTTGGCCACAAAGGTACAGGCTATGTTCACAAGACACAAGCTCAAAACACTTATGTAAGACCAAGACAAAAGTACCAGGAACCTGACCACTCTTCATCCCTGACTTCCCGATGATTTTGAATCATCAATTTTCAATGGCCAACTTCAAGCTGACTTGTGCTTACATGACACATTGCCCGTGAACAGCTGGAGTAGGACTCGTCTCACCTGATTTCTGATGTCTACAGCACAGGACATTATCTCCAGGCTCACCAGTGAGTTTTCTTAGAGTTGATGGAGAAAACTAGCTATGTCTGCAGCATGTGTTAGCTCATTTTCTCCCACCTCCATTTACATTTCCCTGCTCTTAGTGTGTTTTGTCCCCTGAATAACACATAAAACACAGAGGCTGCAAATGTTGCATGTATCTTCCTTCCAGTTCAGAAGAGAAGAATCATATGGTCCTAGCTACAGAGCCTGAGCTGCTACCTTGAACTGTATTATTTGAGGGTCTCTTTGTCTGAGATATTGTCTGATTCAATCTCCCATGCATCAAACAGCACAACAGACTGTAGGAGACCTGAGCGTAGTGCTGGATGCTGGAAGCTGCCCCACCAGGCTGGCAGAGCTTCTGAGAGGTGAGGGGAGGCATGGTGCTTTAGGAGCCTCCTGAAAATGCCTCTAGCTGCCAAAGGGTATGTGCAGCACCTTATGCCCCTGCTTTCTTAACCACGATAACAGGGCTTGTAACTCAAGAGACCATCAGGAGGCATTTTCATTTAATTCCCCAATTCTTCAATTGTGAGTTTCAGTGTTAAGCTATTACCATGCTGCAAATGTGTAAAATATACCCAAGAGGTGCCTTCAGCTATTGTAGCTGTTGGCTCACTCCTGAGAGAGGCAGAACTGCATAATTTATCTGATGTTTCTCCTGAGTAAGAACATATTTTCAAAATCAAAACTCAAGATATATTTGTGGCAACAGTGTTGAGATTCCTGAGATAGTTCTATGCTAGCTCCCTGGCCGTCTGTTTGATAAACCCTGTTCCTGGCACCCTCCAACTGGCTGGCAAGTGGGTATATTCCTCTCAGTGGAGTGTTTTTCAAGCACCAGAGCTGAACTGGAAAATAAACCTGGGGGCACAATTCAGCGGCCGAGCGCCTGTGGAATGCTAAAGGAATCCAGACATTTAATTCCCTGGTAGCTCTCTGGAAAATCCCTGCCTCACTGTTCTCAGTGGCTTTAGCACATAACCCTGAGCAGCTGGCATCATCACCAGTGAGCACCAGAACAGCTGGAAGAGCGCGTGCTCATGGGACATTTCTCTTTGCAACTGCTTTGGCACGCAGCAGAGATGCTGTTCCAGGGACCTGCTATTTTCCTGGCAAACCTGTGGTGAATGACACTGATCTTAGAACTTATGAAATAAGAACAATAACAGTCTTATTATTAATGATAACAACAATAACAATAGCAATAACAATAATAATAATAATAACATAATAGTAAAGGAGGGATAGGATTGATGTAAAACTCTGTAAAAAAATCCTGGCCATTTTATCAGGTGTGGTTTGTTGGATTGTGATCCTTTCTGTTGGCACCCTGCAAAGAGAGCTAAAAGAACTTGCCTTCTCTCTAACCTTAAGACCTTTTCTACAACCCACAGGGAACCCCCAAAGGGCAGTTCACCCCATCTTTGCATATTATCTAGGAGTAGAAGACTGAGTCACTCTCTGCAGGGCCCTGTCTTAGATGCTGACATGGAAGGAGCCAACATCTGACTTAAATGACCACATTTAGGTGAGATGAACCTACCCTCTCATGCATATAAACGTTTAGCCCATATGTCTGAAGCATATGGACTGTTGTGTTTACAACTTCGGTAATCACCATACACCGAAGAAGGCAAGTGTAGGTAAAATATACAGAGCAAAAAAGGGATCTTTTTCTTTGTGTCACCACCCCTCTTCACTGCAAACACCACAGATATCACTACATACAAGTAACTCAAGTGGCCACAGGATGTCACAGATTTACTCTCACCTCCAGCTACAGAACATTAAATCAGCAGCCATGCCTCTGAAATGAAGGTTAGCCATCACTCAGCAACCTCCCTACAGGTTGCCAGTGGCTCCTAAATCAAAAATTTCCCTAAAGAAAAAGAAATTCTTTTAGGAATAAGCAACTCTCATGTCAGCTGAAGCTCAGCCAGGACATAGACAGACGCTAATGACTTGCAGCAAGCAGAAATCCCCTAAATTTCCTGACCTAGATGAGACTAGTCTCATCATGGATGAAAATGGTATCAGCAGTAACACCCCAAAATAACAATTATTGTCATGTCTAGGACTACTAATGAGACAGTCATTGATGCTGGGTGGGTTTTTTTGGGGTATAAAGTATGGTTGTCAGTGTGTGTGTTGTAGGAAATGCTTTATTTATTGAACAGATTGCAATATGAGATTGGAGTATGACTTCACCAGGTGGGAAAGCATTTTACCTTAACAAAGGTTAATGACTTGCTGGCAGTTCAGCCAAGTCATTATCAGTGATATCTGTTTGCTACCAGAATGGGAGAGGATGGCCACTGTCTGCCAAAAAAAGCCATCAGTTCTGTAGAGAGCTGAAGGTAGATACTAGCCTTGGGGCAGGAGTGTGGAAAATGCTTCCCAAATAAATTAATACTGATAATCCAGTGAGTGAAGGGTGACTTGAAGAGAAGCCCAGGGGACCTCAAGGAAGGGTAAACAAATGAACTGAGGTTTTCTGCCAGGAAAGACTATTAAAGACATGAAGATTTGGTAAGAAGTGGGTCCTTAGGTATGGCTCGTTAGGTGAGAGTGAAAGAAGTCTTCTTGAAGCTGATCTTAAGATAAGCAAGTAAGTGTTAGTGCTTTTGCTTTCTTCCCCTATCTCTGGATTCTTTCAGGGTTTTGTTTGCATTTAGACTCTGTAAATAAGCACAAGTGTCTGCTATGTATTCGACTGGCGTTAAAGATGATGGGAATGTGTCTGAGGCACCTGGAAAATAGCAAGCTATTCCATTGCATGGCTGTATCCTTACCCTTAAACACTGGTGCCCCAGCTATGTGCTGAAATTTATTTCTATGGTCATTTAGACAGAAAAAGAGAGCTTCCCTACAGAGGTGAAGAGGCTGCACATTTAGGACTGAGAAGAAGGAGAATTTGTTTGGAAGAAAACCTTTCCAATTACCTGTGTTAGACGGGAAAGTGCATAGCTCTCCAGCAAAATAGTAAGAGTGTCCACACCCCCAGTGTTTTAGTAACAGACACGTGTTAGAGCATAACATTTCAAGCAACAAGAGTCCAATGAAATGAGTAAGCATATAAAAGTGTAAGATTGGATGATTTCCTTTTTCTATAGTAACACACAACAATTCTGCATGATGACATGGTTTAACTCATAAAATATATGACATCTTTAGGGTAGGCATGACTTCCTAAGTCTGTAGGAATATCTCTAAATAAAAGTACTCTCATCTGCAGACATTAGAAGTACCTACAGATCACATGGAAATGCCTCTGAAAAAATACAACCGTTCATACCTGACGTGAGTTTATGCACGCACACAGTGTGGTGCTACACTTGCATTGTGATTACAGCCAGACAAAATTTCAAACTAATCCTAGTTCCTTTCTGCCTCTTTTGGCAGAGACACATCACTATATGTCAGATAAAGCTGTCCCACATGATATAACCCGTGAAATCCAGGTAGTGGGTCTGACTGGAATGGGATTAACTTTCCTCACAGGAGCCCATATAATGCTGTGCCTTTGCACTTGCGGCCAGAATGATGTTGATAACCCACTCATGTGTTGGCTGCTGCTGAGCAGCACCTGCCCAGCTCCAAGGCTGTCTCTCCAACACCCCACAAAGGCCAGGAGGCTGGAGGTGGGCAGCAGGTTGTGAGGGGACACAGCCAGGAAGTGTCTTTACATCACTTGCTGATGGGAAGTAGAGCATACATCTGCTTTAGTTTTGCTTTGCTTCTGCACAGCCTTTGTTTTACTTATTTATTTTTATTTATTAGACTGCCTTTGTCTTTACCCGTGAGTTTTTTACACCTTATTTTCTCCCCCTGTCCTGCTGAGGAGGGTGAACAAGACAGGAGCTGGATGGGCACTTGGCAGGTCAGCCCACCACTCCAGCTATGGCACATCTGGTCTTGGCTGAAGGAGTGCAGCGTTCGTCATGCTCCCAGGTGAGCGACTGGTAACAGTTTTTGTTCGGAAAGAGAACTTACAGTTCTTTAAAAATTAAAGGGAAATCACAGGAGAGAGAGAACTTTGATCTGGTGTTCAGTGGAGCAAGACTGTCTAAATAGGATTGCATCACCTGACTGTATTACCCAGTGATTTCTTCTTATGGCAACAATATGAGTAGCTACTTGTGCTGGGGGCAGCCAGGTGAGTGATATAAAGGGGGAGCCATCCCCTCCTGCAGGTCTCTTGTTATGACCCCGTGGAAATTGTTGAGAATCCACCTATGCTCATGTTTATTTACCATAACCAAAAATATGAACATAATGGAATTCATTTCTAGCTCAGTGCAGAAATAGTGCTAGTAGCAGTATTTAGTACACTGACCTGAAAATCTAATCCAAATTTATCATTTTGTTGTGGGTTGTCTGGGATTCTTTTGCTTTTTTAAATAAAGCTTCTTTAACCCAAATGAATTCCTATGTAATTAAGGGATCTGCTCAGAGACTGGAGGAAAGAAATTTGCCAATTGCGTAGAAAGGTGATGTGCAGTTAACTGAGTAATTTTAGCATCTTAGTGCCTCAGGTCTTTTCTTTACTCAGAGATGGTAGTTTCCTCTTCCTTTCTTGCAGGAGGCTGAACAGAATGCAGGGAAAGCCTGCAATAGCTTTTGATGATTTCAGCTGCTATTAAAATTCAAAGTATTCATGGACCCTTGAAATTTGGCTCAATGGAATGAATGACTTAGAAAAAATAACATTAAGAAGTGCATGTTTCAGGCTTTAAGTTGTACTTAAAGTCTATATTAAAAACTCTGTCAAGGTCCTATTGGTCTCATTGGTGATTTTTCTTTTCACTCAGTGGGATTGACTCCATCTGTTCTCTTTTAGTTATTGTCCCAGGCCGGAGGAGTTGCTGCTCTTTCCTCTTTGCCATAATTATGTAGCTGGAGCCTACTTGTGAGGTCCTTGACTGCCTGGCAGGCCTTCAAAACAAGGAGGGCAAACTGGAGGAGTGTAGTTTCTTCCTTGCTCTTCTCATGTGGCTCTGCCTGTTTGGATTCCCACAGCAGAACCACTAATGGTTAATGAGTTTTTCTCTAGTACAGTGGTCCTCACAAACACTGAAGGATGCCAGCTCTCATGGATGCTCACGGAGAATAAAACCCTAAACACAACAGCGTTTTGGAGATAAGATTTCAAATCCACGTCTGCAAAAACTAAGTGACCTTGTCTTGAAAGGCAGCAGAAACACCAAGGAGGTTCAGCTCTGATCTCAGTCCTCACATTTCAGGCTTGCTGTGGTGCAGTAAGTCATCTGAACACGTACAGCTTTGGAGTAACTAAGTGGGTGTGAGAGTGTCTGGAGCTCCTGGGCACCTGTTGGTTTCAATGTCAGAACCAGAAAAGGCTTATTAAAGACATGACGTAGTCCATTTATTTTGGTCGAGGGTTTTCAGCCGTGCAATTTGATTTGCCTGTGGGTGACAGGTTATACTGGACAGTTCCTTTTTCAGCCTCAGTTTTCTAATGTTGTAGATCACAACCTTATCATGTTTGTTCCACAGCCCTCCTCTCAGTTCACCCTCCTGCACCAGCATACAGTTGCTTTATTTTTAGATAATTAACCTTTTCTTTTGCCAGCAGTAGATGAAGTGCAGGGCTTCATAACTGATGTGCTGTTGTCTCTGACTTCTCTACACCCCTGTGGGGGCTTTCAATCATTGTTAGGCCTGGAGTCTCGATCTGAATCCAAAACGCGGCGCTGCCTTATTATTTGCCTTGAGTAAGAATGCAGCAAAAATCGATGAAATGAATGATTATTATTACCCAGAACTGACTGGAATCCAGATGCTGAGTGATGCACCCAAATGAATTTTTAAAAAGGCAGAGGTGCACAGTGGCTGCATCACTGAGTTACAGATCTTGTTAGGAGATGAACTTCTGACTGTAACTGGATTTTTGGTGCTAGTTAGCAGGAAAATGTCAGAGTTTTTATTGACTAAAAAATTTCTCAGAAGGCATGCTGGTTAAAGTAGCACCTAAATATTGAAATAAAAGGCATTGACCCAGTCTTCAAGTAGGGTCAGGAAGATAAGTCATGTCCTAGGGAGGTCCTGTCCCAAAAGACAAATTTCAACAACAAGGCCTTGGAAATCAGTTTAAAGTACTGCCCACACGGATGTTGACTGTATACAACTTTTATCCTGGGGCACGGGAGCTTTTCGTCTTCAGATCATTGAAGGGATGGATTTTTCATGAGAGCTGTAAGTAGGATACGATTCATGAATGCATAACATCACTTCTGAACACTCATGAACACTTGGAAAGTCTGAGATTATATCTGCTTTCTCTAAAAAAGACACTTCTGTACTGTAACTATCTCAGAGCCCGGCATTCCAGGTGTAATTTAGTATGATGTGCAGCTACCATTAGATTTACTGCTGATCGTGTTCCTTTAATTTGAGTTAAGCCACACTTTGCTTAGAAGTAAACAAACAATATGTGGGGGAGAGGGGGAGGGAAGTCCCTTCCTTTCTTCAGCCATGGACAGAAGATTTCAGAGGTTGTCCCTGGATTCCTTTTCAAACCCATCATCTTTCCCAGTCCTCTGGACAAATACATGAATTTACTTTACTGCAATGGGTAGGAGCTGTGTAGGCTCACAGCCAAGGTGAGTTCATGTCAGAGCAGTTGCTGATGCCCAAGGGACCCAGTTGAAGTCCTGTTTCTGCTGCATGCAGAGTGTCATTCCCTAACAGAGGGAAAAGAAAGAGGTCTGTGGTCATTGGGCTGCATCTGAGCCTTTGCAACTCGCCCATGAACTCAAATGTCCCTTACTCTTGCTCTTCATCATGTGTCTGCAGAGTGCAAGTTTGCCAGCAGCCACAGGGATGTGACTGCCTGCGGCCATGTCTCTGTCAAGTAGGAAAGCAAGCAACTTCACCCAACTTCACCCCCCTGCCCAGGCCACTTCAGCAGCAACGCACGGTGACCATGCAAATGGAAAACGGGCGAGAGAGGCCCTCACCTCAGCCTTGGACTGCACAGCCCTGTCTGGAGTTTTATTGAGCCATCCAGAAGCAGGCCTGCCTACAGCAAATAATTGCATTTTGTTGTGGCTGTTATAAAATACATTGGAAACATGTGTGGCTAGAAGGCCACATTAAATCCTGCATCTCAGAGTGCGTTTTTTCACTCTGTTTTGATTTAACAGGCCAAAGGAGACATTTCTACGAGGACCTGTGGTGCTCTTGCAGTTTTCTGTTTTCTTCAGTGGGCTGCAGATATGTGTCTGGGAAGGAGGGGGCAAGCTGCGGGCTGCTACAGGGCCAAAGGGAGGGCTTTGGTTTGTCTAAGTCACCCCAAACGGCAACCCAGGGTAGCATCACCTCCCTCTAAGACATTTTCCAGTAGCTCAGGAAAAAGGGGTTCATCTCTAGGGGAGCATTTGGTGTCAGGGCAATACCTGATGAGATTCAGCAGTCTTTCTCAGCAGTACTGTGTGGATATTATATCTGCCAGGGTCACATTCCCATTGCTACTCATAGGATAGGTTTGCTGTATTTCTCAGGGCTGTCTATCTGAGTAGGTTATCTTTTTGCTATTGGCAGTGGCACTTAGGGCCTGATTCTGTGTAAAGCACCTAGAAGCTACCTGAGGTTTTGCAGGATCAGTCCCTGGGTTTATGAACAGGTCCCGTTTCATCTTTGTTGGGTCCTTTTTTGTGCAGCCCTGCAATCAGGATCTGATCAAGGAAAGCAGTGCGATATGTCAGGTTTCATTATTGCCTTGGTTCCTGATAAAGAGTGAGGAATGAGCAGCCCAGTTCTCACAGTTTTCAGCTTTCATCAGCCTTTGTGCATAAAGCTGTGTTTAAAATGCTGCTTGCACTCTCCCCTGAAAATAAGAGAAGTCTGTGTTTCCAGCAAAAGGTATAAAGAATTTTGTTTATTCAGGGAAAGATAGCAATCGTGAACATTAAGCTGCGTTTAAAAGCCTTGGAATTTATTAGGGAAATTGACTTCAATTTAATAGGAAAGAAGGGGAGGGCTGGACGGGGTGAGAGGAACGAGAAGGAAATTTCAAACAAAAATGTTCCAAGACCTCTTATTCATGAGTTTAGCTTTTGCCTGTTGAGCTTAAACAACTTTCCATTAACATTCCTTATTGAGTACTGTAAATGGAAAAAGCAAATAAACATTAGTCCATGGCCTGATGTGTTGTCAGTGATGCTGTTCATGACTTTTTTTTTGCTCTGCCAATGAGAAGTAAGGTGCCAGCAGCACTGCTAGTTGAGAGCCTGGCCAGACCCTGTGCTGCATCTCTGTGTAAAGCAGGCAAGAGAAAAGCTTTCTTTCACCTTCATGCTGCCCAGAGTGAGGACTGATGAGGGAACTTCTTATAAAATGCACCCTAAAGTAAATCAGTGGTTGTCAAATGTGAGCCTTCTGCCATCACATCCTACACTCCCTCTTCTGAACTGGTCAAACCCTGTTTTGCAAAGTCTGCAGGGTTTTCTGATGACCTTCATCTGAAGACCTTCACAGCTGTAATGAGCAAGAATATCTCTTTAATTTCCAGTCTGTGTTTTATTGACCTACTTGTTCTTTCGCCAGGATTCTCCATAGTAGTTCCTTTTTCTCTCTGTTTGGCCTCTCCTCCTCCTCATTAGCTTGAAACATTTGCTTTCAAAACTTCACACTGAACTAGCTAAACTTTTCTAGACGCTTCTCACAAAATAATGTCTCATTACCACACCCAGCTCCATAGCCGGACTCAGCAGACTCATATTGCTAAGAGCTTTACCTACCATTCTCATAAATACTTGCACTCTTCATCTCTTGGCTGGGTATTCATCCTACCACTGACAATGTTTTTTCCATTTCTGTGTATTCCTTTGGCTTGGTTTCCTCTTGCTGTCTGCTCAAAATTATGTGTAGGAGAGACACTTCCGGTTTTACTCTTTAATTTCTTAGTTGAAATTTTTTCTTATCAAAAACAACATCTGAAGGTGAGTGAAAGAAACTTTCTTATGCAGAAAAGATTACTTTTAGGGATGCCTCAGATCCGCTTCAGTGCACAAGTTGTTTTGAACTACCCGTTCTTCAGAATTCCGTAAGCCTACTTTTCCCTCTGTCTGCACAGATCAGAATTCCGTAACAAGGAACCTGAGGGTATTTGAGCTCTTGTCCTCCTTGGCTGGATTGTGACAGTGCCAAGAAGGATGTACAGCTTCATGAATTAGCCTAATTTCTTGTTTCATACAAGGTCTACCACAGGCTAAAATCTTTGTAACAGCACAGTAGCCGGCTTTATCAAACAGCATCCATCTTTGGCAAAACTCAGTGACAAAAGAGGTGGAGAAGAGGGAGAAAAATCCACTCACCTTATCCTTATGCTTCTGCTGTGTCAGTACACCTGGAGGGAAATCTTGCCCCAGCATTAGACTAGGAATAGCATTACTTGGACACAGAACATGACATCCTACCGTGGGGTGAGGTCAGAACACCTGGGCCTTGCATGAAAGTGTATCATCAGGTCTCAGATGGTCTTCCCACATCTCTTCTCAAATGTCAACACACAAATGACCATGCAGGTCAGCACATCTTCCTACTCTATTGTGATTTTCAGCTGGTTTTTTTCTCCTTCATGTACTCTATTAATGAGCTCATACAGAACTTACCCTCTGATAAAATTCTTGCCCTAGATTCAGAACAGGAGAGGTAAAGAATGAGGGAATCTCTCTGTTTGTTCTTGATCATAACCCAAGGAAGCCAGAGTACTTAGTGAGTGAAGTATGTGTGCTTTTGCTGGAAATGGTTATACTTTGTACTTCAAATACCTGCTATGCATTGTTTAGCAGTTTTTATTCGAATTATTTCTATCTAGTGAGGAGTTATGACATCTTGTGTCTTCAGGCTTCTTAATTGGAGGTGGGAGTCTTCTCCAGACTCTTGACATAAAAATTTAGTCATATGAATGTAGGTGTTTTCATGAGAACAAGGTGGAAAAGCTCTCTATATATTTGATTGAAAGCTGGAGCTTAATTCAGTTGCTTAAGTGTAGGTGTCTGATACTATTTATGTTGCCAGAGGTCATTTATGACACCTGCACTAAGCTTACAGACATGACACAGGACCTACATGAGAGCCACATCTTTCTGGAAAAACATCTGAAAAATAGGTCCTCAAGGGCATCCCAGTGACCTTGGATGCCTACGCTTCAGCAACAGAACTGGAACAAAAGAGCTCAGAGCTATTTAGGTAACCTACAGTAGGCACCTACACCTGTCTTCCAAATAGCTCTGGAGGCCCCACTGGCTGTATTAATGGGCAACAGGAGCTGTTGTATTGGTGATGGCAGGAGCTCTGACGCCCAGCTCCTGAGTTTGTGTGCATGGTGAAGGCACCTAAATAACCTGTGCCTGGGGCTGAATGTCAGTCTACGTGCTTGGCTTAGGATGGAGGGATTTGAGGTGGCAGTTCAGAGCATCCATTAACTGGGTAAGGAATCTCTGCTATTGATATCAAATGCTTGCAGCGAGATAGTTTTTCTGTGGAGGAGTGAATGAGGAGAGGAGGAAAACCGAAGTTTTTTTGAATGGAGCTGTTGAACAAGGAGCATGGATTATTTTAAAACAGTTGGTCATGGCAAATACTTGTGGAGTGAGGGATTATGAGTCAGATACATTCAAATTAAAAGACAGTAAGGACAAAGGTAGGCTGGTACGTAAGATTTATTTTATTTATTTACTCTAAAAGGGGAAGCTTTAACGAATTCAAGGAACTACTCAGCAAAGACAATTGATTGCCGGTTTTGACTGTGTGTGTGCATTTTAACCAACTACAGAAAATATCTTAGACTTCTATTCCAAGAAAAAGAGAGAAAAATAAATAGAGAAGTATTACAACCACAGCTGTATGAACAACCCAGGGGTAAAGAATCGTAGGAACAAACATGGAACACAGGAAGAAAAATGCGAGAACTGAAGAAAGAAAACTCCCTTAAAAGTAATAGAGGTAGAAGCAAGAATTTGCACGCTCCAAGAGAACTACCAGCTTCAAAGTTTGTGCAGAAAGGATGAAATGTTCATGAGTTACATGCAAGATGAAGAAGTAAGGAATTTGAGCATTGTGGGGGCAATGTTAAAGATCTTACAGCTTTTTTTCCAAAACCTATGTGAATGTGTGGTCTCTTTTCTCAAAAACATGGGGAGAAAGGTTATCTTCACATGACTCAGAGTCTCTGTTTTACACACACGTCCCAGTAAATTTGTCAGCACCGCCTGGCAGTAGTCTGTCACCTTTGTCCCACCTCTGCTTTCTGAATGATTTTATATCCCAGATACCAGCCATGACTTGGCTGGCTAATGGTAAAACATAGCTGTGGAGTGACACTTCATATCTGTAACTGCAGTGAAAGTTATTATTTTAAAAGCATCCCTGCCTCCCCTACACATTGCATTACAAGAGAGTGCAGATTACAGCGCATCTGAGGCATGCTAAAGCAATGGGCTTGGCTGGTTCCTGCTCAGGTTTTTGCCCTTCTCCTTTTCTCTTGCTTACCCATCATACCCTGGTATGACACTGCAGCAAAAAAAAAAATCACCTTGGCTGGCTTTACAGACTGTCTGACTTGATGATAAGTCATCATAAAACCATATTAAAAGTTTTTCTACCAAAGGTCAGTGTGTGAATATGTTAGCTGTTCCTGAATAACTTCACAGAAGAAAAAGACAAAGGATGTTTTCAGGTTTTAGACCTTAAACTAAGACTCTTGAGCTCAGACCAGAAACAACAATGAAATCACTACAGATTAAATTACTGGCTGGCACAAGGTTTGGCATAAAGGTAAATTGCAGGAGATTTATCTGCAGAGATCTGGCTCTCCTGGTACACCAGGCGTCTTAAAACAAAAAGCATCAGAATAAAAGCCAAGAACAAATCTTGGCAAAATCTAGCTACAAAAAACACTGGCCCCACCTAAGGAAAGGAGGACAGTCCCTTGGAAGCAGTGATGAGATCTCATTGTAAGTGCGTGGTAAGGAGAGCTAAAAATGTAATTCTTGCTTGTATAAATAGGCGGGTGGTAAGGAACGTGGTTCACCCCTGTTAAAGTATATCTGCTGCTGGTAGTCACAACTTCAGCGTGGATGTCATAAGGGAGGAGGCAAAGGCAATAAAAATTACTCAAGGGCTGAGAAAAAAAACGTGCAGAGGTAGTTTAGCAAAAAAAAAGGACAGGGAAGTGACTGTACTAGAGTATGCAATTTTATGGTGTCAGTAAAAAGTGCTCCCATCTAGTTGCAACAAGAAATGGGAAGAGATGCTTGAGAGGAGTGTAGATCTCTAACCTTGGTTCCAGAGCATATGCGTGAATTGGTGAATAGGGTGCACAGCTGGCCTCTTAATCCTAAATTCCATGAAACTTTGAATCATCATACTGCAAAGACCTTTCTCCATTTAGAGTTCCTCACCAGAAAATGCAACAAAAGTCCTCTGCAAGACTTTCCACTGACTTCAGAGGCTGTGGGACAGGGCCACAAAATAGCATAGGTGTCAGATAAGAGTAGTGTCCTGAAAAGTATTTGTGCTTCTACAGCTGTGAAATTAAGATCCTGAAAGACAGATCAGTGCTGTGTTTCCAACCAAGAAAGAGTGGGGAAACCTCACCCTACCTATGGCAACCCTGAAGGATGGTGAGTGTCACGCTGGGTCTGCACTGACAAGACTATGATCAGCTCTGAGGGAATTAGCTCTTCACATTCATTTTCTGGCAGGCAGCTTAGGACCAATCTTTTCTATATGTTACCTTTGATCTGCAATTTACTTTTTTTTTATTTTTATCAGGGCTTAGCTTGCTGCTTTGCCATTTCCTCAGGTAAAACCCTGTGGGCTCCGTTGTGCCGCACAGCTGGGGAGATGTGCTTCCTCTCTCAACCCTTGCACAAATCTCGAAGGTCAAAGCCGGTATGAGCTCCTCACTGGGACTGACTTGCTAATTATCAACTTCAATTTCATGCACTGTTTTTATCCATTTAGCTTCTAAAGAAAGACTTTCATGCTGTATTTAACAGAAAAATTCCAGCTCATGCTCACCAGCTCTTCAAATCTCCTTTACCACGAGAGAAGAGATGCATTTTTCCAGAGGCTGAGAGAGCTCTCTGTGCTGAGCTGTTACACTGAGAGTCAGGTGCTATACTAGCAAGAGTACAGCACATCTGGGCTTTAAAACAGTCTGGTACTGCTATCTACTGCAATACATATGTGCCACAGAAAAAAGATAAGGATAAGAAAAGACCCAGGTGCAGATTTCTCCATCCAAGCCCTACACAAAAGACAGGTGCAGTGACACACAGTCTCTGCTGTGGGCAGTGGTGGGAGATGACAAGGGAGGATGCCTTCTGGAGGTCGCTCACTCTCTGTAGCCATTGTGGTTTTAAATGACATGCCAAATTTAGGCAACTGAGCTAGGTGCTAAAGCGAGTTGATAAATCATGCAAGGTCAAGACCAGAGACAGCATTAAGGGTCTAGTGCATCCGCCACCCCATAAATTGCACCAGAATATCATCAGACCCGTTTATTTGCAGAGTGCGTTCCTAGGACCACACATACAACAGGACAGACTGTTTAATCCTAAGTATGCAAATATTTTAGCGTTGTTCACTGGGTGCACCAAGGAGAGGGAACGGACTCCCTGCATCACTCTGGTGGCTGTGGGCAGCAAAGATTATGGGTAACCTCTGTCTGGCAGCAATCACCATCCAGGCTTGTGACCCTGATTTTCCTCCATTAAGTCATCAGGATGATTATTTTTTCCCCATTCTGCCTGAAGACACATTTCAGATCCAATCTGTCCCAGCTGAAACAGCTCAGCTTGCTCTGGCAAAGAGCAGCCAGAGGATTTCATTACTCTGGATGTTTAACTCTGATGCTGAGTATCTGAAAAAAGCTTTTCTTTCTCTTTATGTCTTCAAACATAATGCAATCTGATTAATACCATCTTCTTCTACCTCCTCACCACAGCACTGTAGAAGAAGCCCTTGCAACAGCATCATCAGTCGATAGTGTGAAAAAATCTCCACGAGATTTCTCCCAGTCAAGAATATGATGGGGCAGAGAGGCTCCTGCTGCTCCCAGGAGGAACTCCTTGGGTGCTATTGCATCCAAAGGCTGAGACATCTAAGCACTAGTGAGGGATGGAGCTAGGCTTGGAGTAGCTTGGAGCTGGGTTGTGTCTTCGCATATGGCATAATGATGCTGCCTCTCTTTGGTGGGTTGTCTTTACTGGGAGTTCTTCCCAAAGAAACTTCCACCAGAAAGCATCAAGGTTTTGGCCCTTTCTGGCCCTCACTACAGGGAAAAGGGTCAAACAGCACAGAGAGCTGAATTAGCTCAGTATCAAGGCCTCTGTGGTTTCTTATTTTTTTAACCAAACCTCCAGACTTCGGAGGCTTTAGTAAATCCTCCTATCTCAGCATCATTTCAAAGCAAAAGCAAGAGTCCTAGGGCTTACCTATGACCTAACTGCTTAAAAGTGCAATTTCACTTCACTTAAAATTCAGACTAAACAGTTTCAAGCCTCCAGAGAATCTACTTGAGCTTTGCCAGGTTCTGAATTAGTCAAGTTAAAAAAAAGTTAAATAATCTTTATTAAAATGACTGCCCATCCTAGTGCCTGGAAGAGAGGTGTTACCAGGGGCACCTAAATGCAGACACATAATTACCTTGAGGTACACCCATGGCACACTTTTCCTCTCCCCACTCAGTAACATTATTTAAGAGTCTATTATGTTCTCATTTTCTGTGTATAAAAATGTACAAATGATGAAGGAGAGGCAAAGTGAGAACCAGTCCTGAAGACAACATTTGAAAACTGCAGTCCATCTGCTGCTGCCCACCTTCCACCCAGACCTGTAGCAAGGGTTAACAAAATCAGAGTCAATCACAACAGTCCTTGGGAGCGGAGTTTGTGCCTGATGCTGTTCAGCAGCTGTGACCTGTGAAAGAAAGGTTTGAAGCTTTAACTGCAGCAAGAAAAGCTCCCCTGCAAAGAAAACGCAGAAGCAAAAAGGTGAGAGCTTAAACTCTTGACACCAGTGACTCCTAGCCATGTCTCAATCAGGAAGGCAGATTGTCTGGCCAGCATGCTATTCAGAAGTGATATGAAGTATTGATTTATTTCCAAGAAACCTTAATTACATTGCTCAAAGTCTTGAAAAATAAGGATGGTCTTGGAGTTATCAGTAATCCAAGACCAGGCAGTAGATAACAAAACTCAGCAGTGATTTTGAGCTGTTTTAATACACTTCTTGATGTGTTTCTTAGAAAAAAAACACCCAAAACACTGAAGACAATCATCACCAGATATGCTCTTCTAATCTAACTAATCAGCACTATACGCTGGCATCAACTTGTTCCATTACATCCCCACATTGTAGAGGATAAACCTTCACTTATCTGAACAGATGAGCAGATAGCCTCTACTTCCCGAGCATCCTTTGGATTCTTATGGTGTTTTGCATTAGTAATGCAAATCTAATTTTGCTGAAACAGACCTAGACTCCATTACTGAAGGAACACTTTCTGTTTGGATTAAACAAGGCTGCATTGTCTCACTGCCTAATGTAAGGTGCAGAAATGCTCAATTTATCAGAATATTAAATGGAAGAGCCTGTTGTGATTTCTCTCTAGCCTACAGAATGTACATTTGCAGGTCTGCAGCTGAACTCCCTTCATCAAACACCTCATTACCTTGGCAAAGTGAAGGGACATAGCAACTTAAATACTTCAGGAATATACTGGTTATACATTAACCCATGAGTCTGTAGCCATAGGAGTCAGACAAGCACCACAGTGTACATTTTGTTTAACAGAAAACCAAACCAGAAGAAAAATATATTCCTGTCAAGGAATGAGCATGAGGGTGGAGGAATGGTGTTGGTAAGAAGTTCAACCTGTATCTATATCGGGATACTCGAGAGCATTTCTGAGGTATGTGCTCCCACTCTGTGTTGAAATGAGACACAGGCATGTGCCACCCACCCCCTCCAGGGTCTGGTGTCCCGAGTGGGTGTGTGGGCTGGACAAAAGCTCTGTCATACTCTGAAAAAGTCTTCCATCTGCACTTCTAAGGGAATATGATCCCACAGTATCCCACACACTATCCCCACTGGCCAATTTAAACAGAGGTAGAGAAACCAAGGTGGTTTTTTTTGGCTGAGTAAAAAGCTTTCTGAGTGACCTTGCAGAGTCACCTGTTCCTTTTGTGCCTGATCTGTCTTATATAAAACAAAGTGGATAATTTTTATCTACTCAGAAAACATGTTGGAGGTGAAACAAACATTGGAAATTTCGGATGGATACTCCAATAGAAGGAAGCACCTAAGTACCCAGGAGTAATCTTTGGGGTCTTGCAAACCATCATGTCATCCTTTGAGAGGCTCTGTCCATCTGCAGCGGGAGAGCCAAAGAGAGAACTAAATAAAAAATGTCTCTGTGCAGTGGGGAAAATGTGACAAGGAACGAGATACAGGTCTACTGAAGCTTCTGAACCGATGTTTTGGCTGTAAAACCATCCTCTTCCTCAGGGGAATCATTACCAAAAAAAAATCTGCACATCTCAAAACAGAAAATGCTCCCAAATTCATTTGGAGAGAAGCCTCTGTCATTGTTAACATTTTAGCTGTGACCAGCAGAGAATATTTGCCAAGAATCAGCTGAGCAGCTTCCCCACTGAACGAAGCAGCTGTGTAGGATGGCAAACTCTGAATCTGTGGCTCATACACTGTGAAGCTCTGCTTTGTTCAGTATTGATGTACCTGCCACAATGCATAGGAAACAACAATGCTGTGGACTGCAGTGTGCAAATTCAAAGCTGTTACACAAGACCTGCTTTTTAGAACTTCAGTGAACCATGTATCTTCTCTGTCTGTTGTTGTTTATGTGCCTATTGATTTATCTATCCATCCTTCAAAAAGTAACTCACAGCTAGAGACTTCTCAAATGTTGTACAAGTGTTTCCATGTCCCTATTTCCATTCTCCTGGGAGTTATTATTCTGGCAATTCACAAAACTCTTTGTCAGTCTCTATAAAGCAAAGAACTTAATTGTGCAGAACAGAGCATTATTTGCTGGTGGCATTCTGCCTGCCAGTTATGAAGATGCCCCAAAATTGCCAGCAATTTACTTTTGGAGTAAAGTTTGCAACATAAACTGTGGATTTTTATTTCAATGGAACAAAAGTGATTGAACTTTCAAAATGTATGTACTTGTAACCACCCATGTAATCAAAAGGGAGATCTACTGCAGCAAACCATATAATGCTATAAAACAACGGGAAGAAAAAGGGTCTTGTTACAGAAGTGATGGAAGTAGTTATAGTTCTATAGGTAGGCTGCTTCTAGTCTGCTCTACAGCAAAAGACTACAAGAATGCAAGGAACAGAGGGGATCCTCCAAGATACCCAAATCCTACTTTAAATCTCTTAAAAGTTCTTTACCAGCTCAGAAACTATTGAGGATCTCAGGAAGTTCTGCCTGTTCCAGTGAGCTTTGAAGACCTGATCTTGAGTGTTCTTGGCCCATATCCTAAGACACATAGAACTCCCACTGAAATGGGACTAAACGGGAGTTACTGAGGTGATGAAGTGAACCTCTGGTGTCAGTTCCTTGTCTTTAATGTCTAACTCAGAAGGTATGGGTATATAAAATTGGGGCACTATCAATCACAAATCACAGAATCACAGGCCAAACCTAAGGCAGGCAGATCTAATGATGCAACCTTCAAAGAGAGTGGGCAATAAAATGATTTTGGAGATATTATATGCTCATACACTTGCATAAAAGAGTGCCTTAAAGGGAGTGCAATTATTTTAATGACGCCCCTAAACTGGATCTGGACAGGTGCAAGTGGCAAGTTGTATTTCTGGAAGTGCTTCAGACCTTTCAAAATAACATATATTGTGGAATTTGAGTAGAACATTCACTCAGTTGGTATCCTGGCAGACCAGGCCTGAGTACAATAAAATCTAATGACTGTGGAGGTCAAAGAAAGCAGTTAGCAACTTCTGCTTGAAGAAAGGAGACCATGGAAAGACAGAGTCTTTTCTTTTTGGTGGTGGCTAAAGATGCATTTTATTAGCTGGGCTTAACTGTCTGTGTGTGGGATTTCCCCCAAGACCAGTATGTATTACACAGAATTGAAGCTGGCTCCTCTTCTTTCTTGTACCTGGTGTGATTTCTATTTGTACCTATCCTGAGCAAGAGTACAAAACTATCTAAGCAGCAGCAGCACAGCTTTTCTTCACTAATTCGATCTAAGTAAAAACAGCTGTAAGAAATAAACAGTCAAAAGAGTTAGGCCATATATCACATTTTGTTCCCAGGCTTAAGGCTCTGAAGAACAAATAAAAATTCTGTTTTCTGAAACCATGACTCTTATCTCAAATGCCCAAGATGGATTTCTCTGTTCCCTTCCTTCCTCCCCTACAGCCTTTTGGGCTCAGCTGCCTGAAATGTTTTTTATCTCTGTTCCTAAAATGGACTATATCTCCTTTCTGCTTCATCTTTCTCACAAGCCATACCCCTTCATGGCAGGAAGCCCCAGAGGGGTCTGGCCTCAGGATGATTGCCAGAAGAATCAAGTTGTTTAATTTCTGGTCTGAATTCACTGCTGACCCTGCTTTGATGATCTCTTGAGGTTCCTTCCAACCTGAATGGTTCTCTGAGATGACTATGCATATGTCATGTGGAGAAGCCCTGAGCCACTGACCAGCCTGCTTGCTGGAAGCAGTCACTTCATGAATTATATACAATCACACCCCGGCATTATCCAAAAATGTGTGTGCAGATCTCTGCACACAGAAATCACAGGCATAGCTGCCTAAAATCTGCATTTTGGAAGGCCAGTAGAATCAGCCCTGAGAGAGAGGTTGCCTGGCACCTTCCCCTTGTCACTGTGAGAGATGCTTCCATTGCAGACCTGGAGTTCTTGGAAGTCAGCTACGTGTGGATTTTATTGCAACACAAAAGTCTAGGAGTTGTACTGGGTGCTGTAGCACACACTGGCTGAGGGAAACAGTCCTCTTGTGAACACTCATAATGCCCCTGCGTCCAAAACAGTCAGGAACACACACACAGAAACGACTTAACGCTGTGGAGAGGGAAGGAATGAAAACAAACAGCCTTAGGGTTTGCTTGCCTGCAGTTTAGAAGCAGACTTCCTGTGTGACAAAGGAAACTGCTGTGGAGTTTACGGTTTGATCCCGACTTCCTCATACCTCCAGGTTCCCAGGAACTCCATCAGTGATTTGCAGAAGGGACCAACTCCTCTGCCATGGCCCAGGTGCCTATGTTTGTGTTATGTTAATTAATGCATTTGGCACCGAAATACGTTTTAATTGCCTGTTCTGCTGACAAGTATTAAATCAGGAGGGGGAAGGCACCATGTTAGCTAAGTGGTTCTCTTCATTTGAGGATGACCTGTGATTCCCACTCCTGTGAGAAAACGCGACATTCTGTAGAAGACTGAGGAATGAGGTTGTATGCTAAAATCCTTTTAAACTCCTGTTAAGATTTGGAACTGAGAAGCCAATTTAAATTCATCCCATTTCACCCATTGCTAATTTTATTTATGCTTCAGTACTTTCAAATAATATTTAACTGGCATGCAAGCAATAAATGTGCAGATGGTAGGTGGGTATAAGGATAATTTATGACCTGGAGCAAGCCTTAAGCCAGCTTTACCAGTTGTAAATGATGCCCTGTCTGTTTCAGACCTTTGACACTTTAAACTCTGGTTAACATATACGATAATTTAACCCACAAACAATGGCAATTTAACCCTGAAACAATGGCATTTCCTCAATTAAAGCATTTCTTAAGGGAATATTTGATTTATCACTTAACGGTAAAATGCTTTTACTTAGCAAATAATTCAGTATTTCCAAAATTGCACCAAACCAAGACTATACTGGCCATCCTGCACCTGCTTCATAGGAACCATACTTCTGCATTTCAAACTAGCATTTTAAAAAGTAATAATAAAATATTAGAAATGCAAACAGCACATTGAATAAAAATATTCTAACCTTTCCTGGAAAAATAAAAAGGCCATATAGGTAGCTGAACATACTTTCAGGCATGTGGATGCATGCCATTATTTCATGGAAACTAAGATATATAGCATTGGAAGGGATCTCAAGACATTTTCAAGGCTAGGTGTTCCCAAACTGTGGGATATTTACCACTGGTGATACATAAAGCCATTTGTAGGATGTTCATAAGGGCAGCTCACCTATTTCTTGATATAGACCTTTCTTTATAAGTAGGTGCAAAAAAACCAGCAGACAATGGGCAACATTAAGATACCAGGGGTGTGGGAGACTGTTGGGAAACTAGAGAGCATGGCACTGGGAACTTAATTTGAATTGGGTGGGTATATGTGGTAAGAGAAGGATAAAAGGCCAGAGGCAACTCTCTTGCTTGTGATGCTGTTGCAACACCAGCAAACTCACCCAAAAATCTCTTACGAGACTGGTCCCTAACAGATTCTTAGAAATCCTAGTGAAGACGACAGCTGTATTTTTTTAGCCTTTTTCTTTCCAATATATTTCTTGTTGATGCCCTGTTTCTTAAAGCTTGATGTAGAAAAATATGATGCAGGAATTCAAACAGGTTTCCCTGCAAGAGCAGGGAATTACATCGATTTTCTGGCTCTGCTCATGCATCTGTGAGCAACTGAGCGTGGCTGGTTTGGTCTCTGTGCAATGACAGAAATTGAGGTCATCTGTTCAGCCCACATCATGGTTCTCCCTTGCTCTTCCCTGTTCTCCTTCTTCTCTGCCCCAGGATCCTTTGGGCTTTGCTGCAGTCACACCACTGGATTCAATGCCTGCACGTCTCAGGGATGGAAAATCAGCTCAGATCAGTCTATTCCCCAGAGATCCCCCAGTTCACATCTGGCCATAATGATATCTAAATGCTATTATGTGAAGCAGTGGCTCTGTGCAGTGGCTTTGCTTGTGGAGCAGGTACCAAACAGAGCAACAAGCCCTGTCGGGTCAACAGCAGCATCAACCCCAGGCCTTAATAGGTGCTTCAAGAAACTCATGGCATGTTCCCTTTCCTCTCAGAAAGCTGTGAGACTTGGTACGTGCCCGTGTGAAGGGACAAGACCAACCACCATAAAGACACACAAAAGGTCAACTCAGTTGTTCAAACCAAATACAAACATTTTCTAACCACTGTTCTTCTTCATTCTCTTCTTCTTGCACTTACAAATTTCTGATGTTCTGCTCTGTTATTTTAATCACGACCTATGTCTATGTTTTGTTCAAGCACCTAATAGTGCCTTTTCCTTTCTTTGAAGAAAGCTGCGTTGATAACAAAGCCTGAGCATTTTTTCTGAATTTATTTTCATTCAGTGGCTTTTGAGTATAAGCTTTAGTCTCACTTCCTCCTTGATATTCCCTTTTCATTCTCCAACTATGATATTTTCAGTCAGTTCTAATTTTTTGCCCTCTTAACATTGTATGTTGCATTTATGCATTCTGAACTGTACAGTTCAGCTGCATTTCTAAACTACCTTTTGCAGACTGTGTGATATTAGTTTATGAGCCATGATCTGAAAGCTGCTGCACTACCCTCTTCTCTTTGTATTACTAACAGCAAAATTTGATTCATTTACACCTGAGAGTGTGTGTGTTGCAAAATACTACGGGAGCAGAGCTTGTCAGAAAATGTCTGAGTAATCCAGAAATTATACAGAACGGTCCTTTATTTAAAAAAAATAGAAAAAAAAAAAGAAAAAAAAGAAAAAAGGCATTTCCAATCAGTTCTGGTATTTCAAAAGCTTCACCCAATTTGTGCTGCACACCCATTATTTTGCTCAGATCCACATATTTTCAAAAAGCCCCATTCACAGAAATGATACAATCACAGAATCATAGAATCATAGAATTGTCAGGGTTGGAAAGGACCTTAAAGATCATCTAGTTCCAAGCCCCCTGCCATGGGCAGGGACATCCCCCACCAGATCAGGCTGTTCAGAGCCCCATCCAGGCTGGCCTTAAAAACTTCCAGGCATGGGGCTTCCACCCCCTCTCTGGGCAACCTGTGCCAGTGTCTCACCACCCTCATGGTGGTGCATTCCCATCTGAGGATGAGAGATCAAGTGCTAGGAGCACCTTGGATGCAAGGGAGGTCAGCAGCGGCTCTCTCCACGAGTCAGCCTTGCTGGAAATGATGGCCAGGCTCTTACCTTCTTGCCTTGTCCTCTCCATGACACAGCAATTCAGGAGACAGAAAACAGAGCATCACTCATAAGCCCGTGTTTGCCTTGCCCACCCTCAAGTGGTTGGTGGAGATGAGATTGCTCAGCTCAGCAGCTGCTTGTCATTTCCTGCCAGGTGGAAATGGGCCCAATGGCTTTACCTTGACTATGCCCCTTTAAATCAAAGCACTTGCAATTCTGTAAAAGCAGAGTATAAGTAAGTACAGTGAAAGCCAGGAGTTCCTTTCAACATGGAAATGTTTCCCCAAGTGACTCAAATTAAATTTCATAAGAAGAAATCCATAGTTCCATGAAATTTATAGATGCGTTATAAAAAAGAAGTATATTGCACGTTACTTGATTTACTGTTGATTCTTTGGGCAGCACTCAGCAGAGTAAAGGAGGAATGTGATTTGGAAATACACTGGAGGGGATTCAGCAATATGCTGGCAGCATCAAGTTTCATCCAATTTGAGGGGATTTTCACCCTCCTTGGATACTGTAACTAACTGGGCTTACTATCAAATTACATTTTGCTGGATCTGCTGTAAATCTGAGAAATAGTGAAAATAAATGCAAATATAGTGACTTTTGCCTCATTTGTGCTCCCATTAAGCTTTCGGTTATTCTGACATAATTTGTTTCTCTTTTACTGCCTCTGGTTTTATGGGTTGTGTATGGAGACCAAAGCTTCTATACTGAGGGAGGACACACACAAGAACAGTCCATGGTGGAGTAATCAGAAAAGTGACATTATTTGGATTTCAAATAAAGCCTTTAGTCCACAACCAGTTACTTCACACAGGTGAAGCTGGTCTAAGCATTAGGGCTAAAGCAAGGCTATGGGAGTCTGGAGTGCATCTGGGCCCTTGGTCAACACCTTGCGTTTGAAACCAGCACACCTCCACCTAGGAGCTGTAACAGGTTCACCTGTCCCATGAGCTGGGCAGAGCATCACATATGGGCAACAACAAGTAACACAGTAGGTATTGCCATCACATATAATGTAAACGGGTGTTAAAAGTAAGTGGGAACCTGAGTGACTCCTCCTGCCCACTGTAGTGGATGCATTCAGGAAAAAAAAATTAGGAGAATGACTATTATGGATGAAAGGTCCTTAAGAAATGGTACTGTCCCAAATTATGTCTACAAAAATGGTACATATACTTGAGTATTGGCTCTTTCCATAATCCAAAGCAGATAGATTAATGCTCCTTATGAGTTTATCGTCACGTCAATATGTATGTAAATGTCCACCAATCCGGAGCAGACTTGTATTGGCTAGCTTGGGCAGAACAAGCAAGCGACCACCTTCACTTGTCTGTCCAGACACATCCTCCATTCATCCTTTCATCCAGCCAGAGATTTCTTCAAGCCTTGCAAGCCAAGCAAAGCTCATAAAAGACAGATTGAATGCACACTAACTACATGGACCACCAAGGCAGTATCTGTCATTGCCCTCTGTTTTGTGTCCTCCTTCACTCTGCAGGTTTTGTAATGATGTTCTGCAGAGCAACTTGGACCACCTCTCCTCCACATCCACAGCTAGATCCATGGAAAGCAAACTGGTGGGAAGGGCACTGTCAGTGAAGACTGTGTAGTTACAGGCTCACTATTCCTTGGATCTGTCTATCATTCCTTCTACTTTCACTTTTATCACCCAGATTGGAAAATACTACTGCTTTGGAGGCAACTGCAGCCACAGGAGTGCTGAGCTTTTATTTTGCCTCTACAGGGTTCTCTAATGTACCCCAGATTTACCCAAGCTCCTTTCTGGGCGAGTAAATACGGGTCTGTCAGCGCTTCATTTTCATTAAAAACTTGTCTTGCAACGTCACCTGCAAACAGAGAATGGGAGATAATCTGTACTTCAGAGTTGCAAAACAGCATGTGGCAGACAGGAGCATGTGGAACATGTGAAGGCAAAGGACCAATAAGGCTGTAAGAAATGGTGAGACGGTGAAACCAGCAGCCTGCCTTTGCTAGGAAGGAACACTGGCTCCCATAGAGCCGAAGGAGTCTTATCCTGGTAATTGCACACAGTCGTGCTTGCTTAACGTAGCATGCAAAAAATGTGCAAAAGCAAACCATGAAGCCTGTCGCAGAGATATCGGTAAGCAGAAACTTGAAAATGCTGGGTGCTTGTTAATGTTTAACAGGCAAGTCCTCATCTGACTCGGTGTTGAGCTTTATATATCTAAATCTTAAGTTCACCAAGGGAAAAAGAACTCTCTTTATTAACCTATGATAAATAAGTAAAGAAGAGGACTTGGAAGTTTTTTTTATTCTGTTTAATAGTAAAGGAGCCTGCTCTACACAGCTTTCACCTTATGAGATGAAGCAATAGTTTAGAGCAATTAAAACAAATCTTCTTACCTGAATATGATGGTGAAAGAGGTAAAATGTATCTATCCTGGGGTTTGCAACTGGGTTTGAGAACTATCTTCAAATTACTATTTCTGCCAGACTCATCTGTGATGGAACCTGGGAACAAGTGAGGAGGCACTGTTTTTGAGCCAGAGTTAGTTTAATTTTAGGCAGGGACTCATAATTCAAATCTAAGACCAAACCATGCCTTAATGAAATATTGCTGTAGGAACTTTGTAGCTTTTCTAGATACTTTTTAATAATCAAACTTCTGTCCTATTCTGTGGAAAATATAGGCTTATCCCTCCTGCTGAAAATTAGTTTTGTGGAATTCTACTGGTTTGTTCTCCCAATTTAGGCAGCAGGGCAAAGACACTCTCCTTGTGGGATGACACCAAAATCTTGCCTGACCAAAGAGTTTCTTCCAAACAAAGACACTCAAACAAGTCTACTTGAGTAGAATCCAAAGTGTTGTGTTCAGGACTCAGACTTCAGGGTTTATTTAAGTCTCACTTTCGTGACCCAGCTCATGCAGTGCAAATGTTTCATAAAACCCATGTCAAAACCAGGACCACAACTGGTCTTCCTTGGAAGAAGTCTGCGCTGCGAGACATGATCTCCTTCGAAGCAAGATGGTGAAACTTCACCTCCGTCAGAAGGAGAATCCTCTATTCTTGATACCTGCTTTTAAAAAAGCCATTGCACTTAATGAAGCCGAGAGTGCTATTTTTAGGCTACAGCGCTAGGAATTCTGCTAGGTTTGTTTAATACAGAACAGTCATTTCCTTTAAAAGTCCGTGCATGGTTTTACAATCTGGCTGCCCGTTCATACCTCAGCTAACGTTTTGGGTTGGATTTTCTTTTGAGGGGGGGTTGACTTTCATCTTTTCTGGTTGCCATGGTGACAGCAATACAAACACCTCCAAATGATGAGCTACTTCCCTTGGAAGAAGAACATCTTACTGTACACACCAGAACTGTATAAATGTTTAATGTAATTTTGACCACATGGTAAGCTAGTTTGGTGGGTCATAAAGCCAAAAACACCATCTGAGGCCAAGGTCATGTCAACTTCATCAAGTGGACACTTTATTCTCATCTGTTCTGAAGACCACATTTTGCTTCTCACTCAGGTCAAATCAGGAGTATAACTTATGAAGAATATTTTGGAATCTAAATAGCTATTTATAGATTAAGTAGAGTATTTACTGCCAAAAGAAGTTTCTCCTGAGATACAGATCTAAATCATGTTGATTATAGGCTTTCAGAAACATGTTCCAGCCCTTTATCCTCCTGTTCATAGTGTTTACCGCATAGAAGGGTGAACAAAACGTCTGAGCGGCTCTGCAGAGGGCTGATAGCTGTTAGCACACACTGTAAATGCAATTCTGCATCTGATGAAACTGGGGGAAACTACAACAACTTGATCAAAGCATACATAGGAGATGAGTGCCAGAGCCCAGAGAAAGCCCCTGCATGGACCGCAGGGAGCCTGGTCCCTTGCTCAGACTGCTTGAACACAACACTTTTTGACACGTCATACAAAATGCTGGTCTCCAGAGCAGCTCTACCATGATCAGCAAAGACCTAGCAACGTCCCTAGCTGGGAACGGCATGTCAATACTGGATATCGGATATTCCTGCCCCTGGAATCTTTGCAAGGTTAAAAAATCTCCAAATCTCCTTGGGGCTGGGTTTCTTCTGGAGCTTCTACGGTACTTTCCTGTGGGAGGGAATTGTTGGACCCAGAAAAAAAAGAAAGAGTTATCTGCTGTATATAAATATTCAGGTCAGAGTCAGGAGAAAAAAATACTTGCAATACAAAAAGAAGCAGCCTCATTCATTGTAATTTAGAGTCAAACCCAGGATGCTGTAACTTCTCTTTTTCTCAGCGTGCAAAGAGTTAAAGCAATATGCTTTAAAATGCTCCCAGCTGCAGTCTAACCTCCTCCATCTCCTGCTCCCTGCCCTATATTCTGGCACTGCAACTGGTGACAAAGACTCCAAAGGAAAACAGAAAGCTCAATGTTACTAGCATTTGGAAAATGGAAGAATAAACTTTGTTCCCTTAGGGAATCACTTGAGTGACACAATGGAAAAAAGCCTGGGGGCATGTCTTCCTGCACCCTCTGCCTCCCCCACCCGTGCAAAGGCCCCTGGGCTTCCAGTGGAATTAAGGCTACAGTTCATGCTGCACAAGCTGGGCATGTCTTGAAGAGATCTTTCTTAGCCATAAATGTCCTAAATCTACCTGGTGCTGTTCAGAGATAGCAAATTAAATCAGTCCACACTGTTCCCCGTTCGTGGCAGCAAGTAATCATCTAAATTTGAAGTTCTGAGATATATAATTTTATAATACTTTAAAAACCCCAGTAAGTGAAATATTTTATTGAATAGCATATCTGAGATAGAAAAAAAAAAAAAGCCCGGAAAAAACATTATCGGAGATAGGTACACGCAAGCATAGACTATAAATTATTAATATATTAACTGTATGTATTACTTCAAGGCAGATATATAGGGTAAAAATGAACCTGCTACTCAAAGGTTTAGAATATTTTGAAAATAACTCTAAAGGTACATCCAAGAATGTTTTAGTTTGGCATTGAAGCACTTGTAAATCTCCTTATAGATTTGTGAAAATGGCAGTTAGAAAGTGGATTTTTGAGTTTACTTGGCAAAAATTTTCATAGCAGCAGCTGTCCAAACATGCTGCAGGACCCCTCTACACAAATATACAACATCTACTGAATTTTTGGATTGGTATTTTATTTACAAGCAAATCCAGTTGCTCTTGCACTCCTGTCACATACTGCATCTTACAGACAGTTGAGATTTTTATTTTTAAGAGCTTTGGGGGTTTGTGAAAGGGAGAATGGCAAGACTGAAGTAGAAAAGACAAAAAAAAAAATGATGTGCCAGTACTCAGCACAGCAGTTTTGCAATTGCCATGGGATCACTGCTTTCTAAAGATCCAAATGAAAATTAACACAGAGTGCATATCAGTTCAGGGCAGAAAAGTAACTTTGATTTTGTATGCAGGCAAATACTCGAGAGCTGTGTTACAGCAGTACAGCTGGTGACTGTCCCTAGTTTAAGCACAGTGCTTGAAAAAGGCCTTGTGACATGGCGGCATATATATAAATTATCGCTTAGACTATGCCCTTCACACTGCTGCTGGGCACACGTTGAAGCAAGTCAGACCATCACCATCTTGGAAACACTGGAGTACTCACACTGGCTAGAATGGTCTCTAGACTGTTCCGAGAATTTGGCTTTGGGAATCAGCTGGTTTTGACACATAGAGCTGATTAAAATCATTCCCTCCAATATTCACATTTCTCTCTGTCACACAAATGCTGGCTTTGGCAGAATTATTTTCAAACCTTAAACTTTCATCTCCATAAGATGTACAAATCTGATGGGAACATTTTGCACCTGCTGGGGTAAGCGATGACTAACACCAGCCATGCTGCAAATGAGCACCATGCAAAAAATCCCTACTGTCACTCTGGTTCTGTATTAGCTCCTCTAATTCTTAAAGCCACTTTACTATCCAGTCATACCATGCATCTTTTTTACTACCCAGGTGTACCATGCAAACATTTTGCTGTCCAGTCATACCATACAGCCTGCTCTAGCTCGGGCTCTCAATCATTCACAGAATCATAGAATTGATCAGGTTATTGCAGCCAACCCTTAACCTAGCAGTGCCAGATCAACCACTAAATCATGTCACCAAGCATCACATCTACAGGTCTTTTAAGTATCTCCAGGGATGGTTACCATCCTCAAGAATCTTCCAGAGCTGAGAAGGACTGCAGACCATACCTAGAGCCCTGGGAATTTTATGGATATATTGGATGGAAAGGAACAGAGTGGGTAAGTGGCTGTGTCTTTTCACAGATAAGGCCCTTACGTTTCCGTAGTGCGACCCTTTGGCAGTAGCACCTCAGTGATCCGTCCCTCACACAGAAGCCTTCGTGCCTCCCCGCTACAAATTTTCTGTCTCTTATAGTCTCTTGCACAATGGTCTGAGGAATCACCCAAGATCTCTTTTTAGGAGAGCTGGCTAGTGTAGACTTACTCAAGTGCATGCAAAAGGAGTACCCATGCTCAGGCATCTCCCAAGGGATTCATGGAGTGAGATGAGTCTTGAAATAAACTCTGGTTCTTGGACAAATATAATAAGAAAATAACCAGCTTATTCCCCCATTTACTGAGGGGCTCCAATGAATCAGCAAGACCACGTCCAACTATTCTGACAATCGCTGAGAATATAACCACTTTAGGAATAACAGAAAAAATGACCTTAAATAGTGAAAGGGAGAAGCAGAAATCCTTCCAGGAAAAAAAAAAACACAAAACCCACCAAACAGGAAGTAAACAAAGCAATGAACTCTGGAAGGAGAAATGAAACAACTGAGATAGATTCGTAAAAACATCCGTATTAATCAGACTGTTGCTGAGAAACTGAGATCTAATCTGATCTAAATCTCACTATACATGAGTGGTGGGTTTCACAGGAGGAATCAAAGGCTAGTAAGAAGTAGCATTAGGTTTAAGAGTAAATTTTCAGGTGGAATTAAAATTAAGGCACTGAATCATCTCCCCAGTTGTCATTTTGTCCCCATCCCACAGCATTTCCAATACTGTGGTCCAAGGTTTTTATAGCATCAAAGCAAGAGCTGTCTGAAGACCATCAAGTGGTCAGCCTGGTGGCATTTGAGCATGGACTAAATGTAAGACATCACATACTCTTCTTTTCCATGGAGCTGAGACTCGAAACTTTCAAAAAACCAAAAAGTTTTACAGATTAAACATTCATGTGTTCTCACTCAGGTAGCCTTGCTTTGCCTCAGCCCTGTCTCAACTCAGACACCTTGGAGAATAGCATTGAAGTAACCATAGTGACAAGTGCCTTAAAATGGTTATAGTCATGATTATTGAAAACAAACAGCTGCGTAAGTCTGGCCTAATCCTAAAGAAATACTCCCAAGTCTGGTAACCTAAAAATAGAAAGACATACACACAAAAAAGAACAAACCAAAAAAAAAGCCATCCACCTACTCAAAATTAGTTCTGTCTCAAAAACAAAAAGAACTTATGCTTTGCAGCTAGATCTAAATTCTTCTTCTCCAGGAGACAGGGCCTTTGTGACACAAGTTCATTGTTATATTTTTAGACCCAGACACTGAAAGGTGGGGTCTGAATATAAACCTCATTGTACTTTGGCAGCAAACAGGAAGCAAATGATGTCTTACTGAGATCAAGATCAGTTTGAGTTCTCTGGAAGGCTGGAATTCGTTCATTTGTTTATTTGTTTGTTTTGTTCTTTCCAGACATTACAGTTTTCTCATTATCTTCCTTCACAGGAAGTTTTTAATAGCTTTTCTTGTGGATATTGTTGCAGTCACAGTGTGGAGGGATGTAGAGGCTTTAAGTGACTTTTTGGAAGATCGTCAAGGTAGGCTTAAATAACCAGTTTGCAATTTTAACCTGGGTCTTCTGCTATTGCAAGCCCAAAGTCATCATTTCTGGGTCAAAGTGGCAGTATCTGCACCTGCGCTTTGCTTTTGAGAAAAATGCTTGCACGTCTGCCAGCACTTGCTGTTTGGAGTAATACAGAGCCCTATGGTACAGAGACAAAAAGGAGTGACCATGAGAGGTCTGGATCAGGAGTCTGTGTGTAGGACCAGCTTTTCCCAACCACACACTGGCCTCTGGCTACCTAAGGAGCTGAGTGTTTGTGAGAGGAAAGTGTATTTTCCTATGCTCCTAAGATCCCATCAGGATCCACCATCTTTCCACCTCCCAGCTCCATTTATATATTTCTTCTGCCTAAGCATACAAGAGGACCTTCAACTTCCCATGTGTGAAAAACAGCTGTCATACTGAGGTGTTGATATGTCTGGAGAACTACCTGCTACTGCAACAGAAATTATTAGCAGTGATAGATCATTTTGCACACCCACATAGATAATAACATCTCTCCTGGGATGGCTGGCAATCTAATTGCGGCAGAATGCAGGGAGGCCTGAAGCACATTTCATTAGTAGTTATTGACTAGGGTACTCCATCTCATCCTTCAGGGGAAAAAAAAAAAAAAGAAGATTACAGAAACCACCTGACAGGAAAAAGGAAAAGCGTGTGCAGTACTTTTTAAAAACCAGCACAGAAATAATTAAGGATAACAATGTAGCAGCAAGTCGGTGCAACGGATTGGCATTCTTTTGTTCCACCGCGCACAACAACATGTTTTGCCCAAGAGACATTTTTGGAGGTGCAAAAGTTCACCTGCAGCCTGGTAATTCACTTTGAGACGGGACTGTGATCACTTAATGGACTCTTCTTGCATTGACTGCTATGGTAACTGCTGCATCATGCTCTCCATAGGCTTGTTTTCACAGAAGAGTGTAAACCGTGAGAGCAAATCTCACGTGGCTCTGTTACTGGAATTGAAATTCTGGGGTGGATTTGCAAGTCTACACATGGTCTTGTCCCACAGTTTTCTCCTTTTATGGACATGTTTGCTCATTTGGCTTAATTTTAAATCCAGTCCTTCAGCATTGTGTGCTTCTTAGAACTGAAACCTTTCGGGTTTGGGCTGGATTGGAGGCACACGTAGGAAGTGTTAAAAAATAAGTAACAGAGAAAATCCTAAAAGATGAGACAAACAGAGCAGAGATTGGGTTAAAAGGCTGAGCCCATCTGGCATGGTCATGAAGCTCAAAGGCAGCAGAAGCAAAGCTGTCTTCAAAAACAAGGAAAGAAATGCCCTCCGGAGCTGAAAAAAAAAGTGCTATCAAGTCTGAACCAAATGTAACCAAAGCAGGGTTGAACAGGCAAATAGACTGGAGCAACGATGCCAAGTCCTGGGAGTAGAGACTTCTGATCCATCTCCTTGGTGCAAATTTTACCATGAAAGTTGACATGTGCCATCCCCTGGCTGACCTGTCAGCAGAGAGGGGCAAGGCTGGGTGTCAGGTCATGGGGCAGGATGGAGGATCACAGCAAGAGGGAAGAGGCAAAAAAAAGGGAAAAGGCAATGAGGAAAAGGACAAGAGAAAGAGAGGAGGTCAAAAACTTGAGGTGGATTTTGGCGATCTACTACAAGTCAGCAAAACATGTTCCTGCCAAAGGATGGGTGAGTCTGGGCTGAGGTCTGATGGTGGGAGACATGCAAGAGAGAGGTAACAGCAGAGGATGCAAGTTCATGTCTGGGCAGGAAGTAGACTTGAAAGCTGGAAGGGACCTGAAAAAAAGAAAGCTGTTCCTCTGCCCACAGCATGACCCTCCTTGGCAGGGTCATTTCTGGCAGCTGCCTGCAATCTTAAAGATCTCCAGCAGCAGATGCTCCAGGACTTTCCCAGACCTTCTAGTGGTTCACCCTCTTCTTCAGTAATATGTTCTTCTCAGAGCTCTTGTTGAACCTCCTCATTCTTTTGCAGATAGATGAGGAGAACAGATTGATAGTAGCTTCTTTTCAGCAGTGTTTGAATACAATTTAGTCTATTTCCCTGTGTTTTCTCTAGGATTTCTTAAAATAGAATGCTGAAATATTCCAGCTGATGCCTTACCAATAAGTTTCAGAAGGATTTCTTCATGTGATTTCAGTATCATACCACCCTTTTTGTAACAACATAATGTTCCTGACCCACAGTCAACTTGTGATCAACCATTACATTCAGATATTCTTCTCTAAAACTGCTACCAAATGTTTTTCCACCGCTGTATAATTGTATAGTTGACTATTCTAGCCTGAGTACAGTACCTTTTATATCTGCTGAACACCATTTAGATTTTTTTTTCAGACCATTTCTTCAATTTGTTAAGGTAATTTTCAATGTTATCTCTTTCCTTCTAAATACTTGCTATCACTTTCATCTCTAAATTTAATGTGTGGCCTTTCCAGTCTCTCATCTATTTTGTAAATGGAAGTACTGAACAGATGTGATTCAAGACAGACCCTTACAAAGCTCTATGGAATCACTCTATTTTAACATGGATGGAGGGACAACTTCTTTCTAGAAAAATGCACAAGAGATAGGAGAATGAAGGAAACAGTGGGATTAGGTCAAGATGGAAAATCTGCCAGGGGGGCGGTGCGATAGAGTTAAATTTTTATGGAAATGGACCATAGCAAGATATTATTCCTTAAATCCATAAGGTAAGAAACAGAAGGGAGTGGAAGGTCTACACCAAATAGGCTGAAAAACAAGGGAGCCATAACCGAACTGATGGGTTGGGTTCTCAAATCATTTAAGAAAATCAGTGAAGAAAGCATTCTAAAAAAAAAAAAAACCCACAATAAAATTATCAACAAAATACAGAATTGATGTGTGGGAGATCTGTTAAATCAATGTTTGAGAATAGGCAGACAGGTGGTGATGGGCTAGTCCTACAACCAGACCAGAGAGATCTGGCAAGGACATTAGTGCTGGAGCCGCAGTTCATGCAGGACTGGGCTGTGTTGTTCTCTGGTGCCTTCATCTGCAAACTAATCCCGTTACGTCCACAGGACAAGCCCAAGGAGAAGGCAATAGGATATGAGTAAGTATCCAGTAGAGCAGGGAGTAGAACTACTGAAAGTCATCTGATAGTAGCTATTGACAGAAAATGATGGAAAGCTGCTTTTCTCCCAGCTGCTCCTTCTCTGCAACACGCCATGCTTAAAAGCAGGGCTTTCAAAACAGGATCAGTGTCAAAAGGAAGACAGGTAATGGAGAGACAGGGTGGTATATCTCACATGCTGCCCTCCCCTGCTGCCCTTCCCAAGCTGAGGCTGTCAGCTCCTGGGTCTGCTTTGGCTTTGAACATCAGGCCTTATGGGACATCCTGACTGTCCTCATCACAAGGCATGAGCTATTCAGGCTTTCCACCCTCTGTCCTGTACAATGAGTTCTGAGCTGGCAAGAGCAGCCCCGTATGAGTGGCAGGGGTGGAGGGCTGTCAGGGATGGACCACCACAATGAGGTTTTACTTTGGTGTGTCACCACATCTGTCACTGGGAGGGTGTAACGACAGGTCACCAGGCAGGCATTAAGGTCATGGGTGAGGAAATGACCATCCCAGTGTTCCCATTAATATGCACCTGCTCCTGACTGTCCCAAAATGTGTGATAACTCATCAAGGACAGACCTCAGCTTCTTGGGGTTGGCCCTGCACCACGGTCACTGATGACAATTTACATGCTCACCTCTCCTCTTGTTCACTATGCACGTGAGTCTTGTTCTGACGCATATTACCCAAAATAGAAAGACTTCTTTAGCAACGTGGTTGTCTCTGGAGTCATGTTTGGGCCTACCCCAGCTCAGTAGGCTCATGCTCCTTGGAGACACAGAACTCCTCTTCCTCAGCCTACAGGCACTGGCAGCATCCCGGGAAGCTTTCGGCCACACAGAGCTGACTAGCTGTGTTAACACACGCTTCCCATCTATCTTACCAGTTGGCAGCTCTTCCCAGATACCACCAGCAATGGTTTTGCTGCCTTGTGGTCCCTCTGTAGAAGCTCTCCTGTTGGGGCACAGCAGGAGACGTGCCTGAGCCCTGGTCTGCAGCTGCAGGGGAGTCTGTGGCTACAAAAGGTGGTACACACATGAGAATGATGCTGAACATGCATCTTCTGTGGTAGTGAAAGACATCACACTGGTGTTGCAGTCCTTCAGTGACCCTGCTGCTTTATGTCCTTCCAGGTGAACAGATAGAAAGAGACCCCTTTGCTCTGGTTTATGCTGGCAACTGCTCACCACGAGAAAGGAGTCCCCTCTCTGTTGTGTCAGAGAATCTGGTCTTTATATCATCCACTGTCCTCCAAAGTCAAAAGCATATATAATTATGCAAACAAAAAAAGCCTATTTTTTTTTCAGCCTGTGTTTTATGCTTTTATGCATGAGGTACACCTCAATATCCCAAAAAGAGACAAATTAGCCTGTAGCATCCATTTTTCAAGTGCCCAGGTACGGCTTTCTCCAAGAGAAATAGGAGCCTGAAGCCATGGTATTTCCTCTGAAATATGTCCCTTGCACTTCATACTTCTTTGCACATGCAGAGAAAAAAAAATAAAAGGTAGCTCATGGCCACCCACATTTCCAGCTTTGTTTACTGATCCCCACAGCTTCCTCATAAGACTCTGCCAGAAAGGCAGCTGAGCTGACTACAGGCAGCTCCCATTAATCCACCTCTTGCTAAACAAGATGCAGAGTAGAAAACTGCAAAGCTGGAAAATCAGCAAACTGCATCAAAGCAACATCTTAGGAAGCCCAAGCAAGACACTTTTTGCAGCATGCCCCTGTTGATGAGCAGTTATTTCTAACGAATTGCTTTTTACCAGTCTAAAACACACATATCTATGTTCCTGGAAGGCCATTTGTAATGTCCCTGGAAGGGCACTTCCTTCCTCTCATGTTCCTGTTGCTTTTTGATAAGAGTCCCTGCTGCATTCAGAACATCATTAATTAGCTGACTGAGGGCACTGACCCTTCTTCTTTCTGACTTATTTAAATTGTTTGCACTTTAAAGAAGCTAATAAAAGGCTACAATGGTAGTGCTGTGAGCAGGGGTGAAGCTATGACATTGCTACTGCACTTTTTAATGCCTCCTTTGGGCTGCTTTTGTGTTCGAAAACACAGTAAAAGGGACAGGAGGGCCTTTTTTCCTTCCCATTTCCCTTAGTCAACACTGCTATGGGGGAAACCGTCATCTCGGCCAGTTGGGTGGCTGGTTCATTTACCTGTTTGCACAATTTATGGGTGACATGACACAGGAGGAAGCACATTGTGGCTGCTATGTTGCACAGGCAGCCTGGAGGGCAGGCTGGGATTCTGCCCTTGGGGAGGTGGAGGAGCAGGCAGACCCCTTGACAGATACCTCCAACACAGCCCTGTTCCACTGACTCCCATGGAAAGGGGATCTCTTCCTTCTATGGAGGGGCAACAGCAAAGTGTGAGGTGTACAAGCTAGCATCTGGCTCCATTTCATGGAGTCACAGGGTAATAGCTAAGAGTGTCAAGGATCCCTGCTCAGAGCAGGGTCAGCTAGAGCAGGTTTCTCAGGGCTGTGTCAAATCACAGTTTTGGATATCTTCAAAGCTGGAGACACCATAAACTCTTGAGGCAACCTGTGCCAGCGTTCAACTGCCTTCATAGTAAAAAAGTTTATTATCCACAGTAGTTTCTTATTTTTGTTTGTGCAAATTGCCTCTTGTCCTGTCACTGGCCACCACTGAGGACAGCCTGGTCCTGTCTGCCTTACTCCACCATTGAGTATTTATGGATATGGACAAGACCCCCTTTAGACATCTCTCCTGTGGGCTGAGCAGTCCCAGCTCCCAGCCTCTTTTATGAGAGATGCTCCAGTTCCTTCACCATCTTTAGGGCCTTTCACAAGACATTGCTAACAAGGCTGCCAGTGACTGGCAGTTCAGAGCTCTTTGCATTCTGTATTCTGCCTCCTGATCGGTTCTTCTTTTACTATAACCACTCTGTCAGACTGGAGGATCCCAGCTGAAAATTTCTCACACGTTGATGTCTGTATGAATAATTTCCTAGCCCATGCATATGACACTTCCCTGATAGCATGCCAGAGTTGGATCACTCCGCTTACTTTTTGTTTTCCTTTCTCTGCCAAACTCACAGACTCAGCAGCCACAAGAAATATAACCTCCAAGGTATGAAGTCAGGTTTTTGGTAAAGACACAGAAATCAGTGTTCATTTCTTTATCCTTGTTTTTGGCAAGTGACGTTATCCATTGCTCATATCCCCTACTACCTGTCTCCGCTGGCAGCATAAAGAGCAGGGAGCTGGCTCCCAACATGCTCAGAAACTCATTCCTTTTTTGATCTTAAGCGCTGCTGTCACTGAGGCATCTAAGTCAGGCTGTTCTTGTAGATAGCTCGGAATCAAGTGAACGATCTTTCTATGCTTTATTTTAGTAGAGATAACCACATTTCCTTCTCCTTTATCTTTCTGGCTTTTTTAGGTTGTAGTTTCAGCAGAGCATCTATCTTCTACTCGGTGTTGGCCTAATATAATAAAAACATCTGTGGTGATATGATATTATGGGATATATATGATATATTAGAAAAACAGACAGCTACATACATGTGTACATATATATACACATTCTATGAAGACTAGAAACTAAAACGCAGGATCTTTTTCCTTGGAGATAGTCCTATTAGTAGCCCCCAGAGTGACTTCCTTTTGCCTTTTCTCAAACAAAATTACCAAAACAAACTTCTGAATTTGTTGCCTTTACAGAATAATGGTCGTGAACCACAGGTAGCTTCAGGACCTTCCAGGCTTCCTGTAAGTCGTATCTGCATCAATTGCAACAGCATCCACAAAAGCGAGTGTGCAGGGAAAGGGGTGGGATGTAGTTGCACGCTGCTGAAAGTCCAAAGCCAAGTCAGACTGATCTTCCAAAAGGACACAACTTCATGGAATTCACATTTCAAAATTTTCAGATGAAAAAAGAGGCTTGGAAGTTTGGTAAATAGTGTAACAGCCCTGTAAAACCCTGACAGATTTTCTCAAGCTTAGGAGAAAGAGGGAAACCAGGATGGTTAGTTCAAGTAGAAAGTAAATCCCTTACTAGTCAATCTTTCTAATGGGAAAAGAAATTTTAATATTAGATCCGGCCAGGAGCGATCATATATTTCATCAGAATAATTTCTGTGGGCAGAGACCCACAAACCCACAGTATGAAGGGACAGATGAAGAGACCACCATGCCCGCTGGAAGGATTACAGTCCACTGCTTTATAGCTATATGCTGCTTTGCCAACCCATCTGAAGTTACAGCATTTCCGTAATCCACGTAATATACTGAAGAGCTATTAAGTTTGAGTAAAGCAAACAGCAGTGGGTGTGACAGCCATGTGGTAAGTGCTTTGACTCAGACGTCTACCACAGAACTTAAGTTTCTCATATATTTCTCTCCTCCTCAGTGAGGACGACAAGCAAGGCTGGAACTTATTGGTCAAGGGCTCAGTGAGGCTGTGTCAGGATGACTAAACACTTGTCGTCCCTGTGGCACCAATCCCTGACTAATCTCTCCATGCCTGAGGTTTCAGTCTTTCCAATTGCTTTGTTCTCAGGAATCGCTCACAGCAGGAGAAGAGTAATATTGTTTCTGGAATAATTCCCCTAGACTTAATTTGATCCAAGATTTGGCTAAATGTGGTGTAAGCGATA
Source organism: Apaloderma vittatum (assembly GCF_000703405.1). Taxonomy (NCBI): domain Eukaryota; kingdom Metazoa; phylum Chordata; class Aves; order Trogoniformes; family Trogonidae; genus Apaloderma; species Apaloderma vittatum. The sequence continues at coordinate 44,566 of NW_009698673.1, read as the reverse complement.
CAGAAATGCAAAAAAACCCAAGGAAAAGTGGGAAGTTGGTTAAATTTGCTACAAACAACTGCTGCCTGCAGCGTGTGTGTGCTGACAGGATACAGCATTTTCTGACAGATGCATCCTCCCGTTCTGCACACCCAGGTCAATGTGTCTTGCAGCATAAAGTGACACAAATATTTAGTTGATTTTAGGAGCTAAATCTTAGCTGTGACGCTGGAAACACTCAGACAACTGTGCTATTACATGGAGGCATATAAACAATGAACCTCACGAAGAAGTCCAGAGGTCTTGGAGGCAGGGTGAAGTGTAGCACAAAACCACTCTTGGATGTCCTGCTGCTTATAGACTGTGTCCATTCAAGCACAGCAAAGCCTTTCTTCCTGGGGTAACTGTTATTCTGTAAACTCTCTGGTGTTACTTGTCTTTAATAATTAACTCCACTTATTGATATAGTTGTTTTGGTTTACTTACTGTAAAAACTGGGGATTTTTCAGATGTTTCTCGGAATAGCAGCTCTCTGCTCAGTAAGGAGTAGGAGAGTTTGTAGTTTCTAGCTGAATGGGCTCTGAGTTTTGACTGGCTTTTCCAGGACAATATTCCATACTAGTAGCAGCAGAATATGTGTGGTGTTCGTAGGCTCACCAGTCCCCATTTTACAGCATGAAGTTTTGTTGGCTGATACTTCCAAGGCTGTGGCAGTAGGAGAAAATGCATAAATGTGACACTTAAACAAGTGTAGTAGTAACATGTTCAGTAAAGTATGACCCAAATTCACATTAGAGTACACAAGCTAAGTACCCCAGGAGTAACTAAACTTCGTACTATTTTAAACCAAAAGAAAGGCTTCAATGCCAAAGAAGTCTTTCCAAATGGAAATTGTCTTAACAAAAGATCTGACCATTCTCCACAAACATTTTTCATCTATGTTTTTGGATCATCACAGCTATAACTACTCTGTTAATAAACTTTGGTTTGCGTTGTAAACTCTGGTGTCAATTTCAATCCTGAATTGAGATGCAGATCCAGGAGGGAGATGAATGTTAGCTAACACAGAGAATATCTCATAATGCACTAATGCCTATCAGTAACAGCAGTTCCTGATTTACCCATATGATCAGCTGTGATCTGTGAGTAACTACCTTTCAGTAAATAACTAGAAAGAGGGTTTAAGCCTTTGTATTTTGTTTTGCTCTTATGTCCTAAGTTTTTTAACTCTCTTGCCCCTTTACAAGTACCAGCTAAACCAAGTTTTTTTAGTCAATTGCTTATTTCTTTGCAATGCCTTTCAGGCCCATGTCTGGAAATGATGGGGTTAAACCCCAGCAGTTTTATGGAGGGAGCTATTATGCTGACTTTGTTCTTAAGAATTCTTTGATATTCTTAACGAGGTATGAACAAATACTAAAATAAGGATCAAAACTGTTGTGAATACATTCCCATCTGCAGGTCCCCCTGGATTCCTCCTGCAGTATGGGAATGCAAAGAAGACACCGAGTCTGGCCCATCAAACACAATTATGCTCCTCTGTTATGCAAGAAAACGATTTCAAGGCATGTTCATAAGGAAATCATCATTATACAATTAAAGTGAAACTAAGCTGGTGTTTGTGAGCATTTAAGCTGCCATTAGAAACTGAAGCTCAAGCTAATATCATATTTCAGCAATGTTCTGACACAAGCCCTGAAGAAAATTGCCCTAAGTGAGTTTTGCCTGGATCTATTTACTAGGATATACAATAGAGCAGATTCCTGGCATTGGAAAGATGCAATGCCAATAAAAACTGCCCGGAAAAAAAACCAGTATCTCTGTAACATAGATACTTCTTTTTGAGCCTCTGTGCCTGTTTTACCTACCTTGCAGTAACTTCTAGCCTAAGCTGTATCAGGCACAAGCAAGACACCTTCCTACATTCACTTTTGCTTGAAGCAAAGTACATTTCTTTCCAAAACCCAATCCAATCTTGATTTGGAAATTGCCAGTGACTGGGGAATCAACCACAAGCCTGGATAAATGTTTTCAATGGTTAATCATCTCTGTGGTTTAAAAACTTTCCTTACCTCTAGTCTGAATTTGCCCAGCTTCTACTTTCAACCACTGGATCTCATTGTATCTATGTTGAAGAGTCCATTTTCATATTTCTTTTATCCATGTAGACATTCACAGGTGGGATTCAATTTATTTAGTTTTAGCTGAATAATCTGAATTAATTCAGTAGGTCCTTTTGAACTCAAGGCAGAGAGACAGCTATCCCTCACCCTTACTCCTTGCTGCTGGCAGACACATCTACTTTATGTGACCTAGCTGGACATTGAAGCGCATTTCCTCTGCTCCTGTTTGATGTCGTATATGGATCCTATGTCTGTATGACTTTCTGTGACTCTTCCACGTCTGGTAGAGGTTTTGTATGGGTGATGTCTCTGATAGGGCATTTACACCTCCGGGTTCCTGTCTACCTTCCTTGAAATCCCAGATATATTTGTCAGTGACCAGATTCCCGTGGCCTAGTACTATAGATCCCTCTGTCAGGTTTTCTCACAACTATATGAGCTTTGCAATGACAGCCAAGCTGTCTCCCACATCCTTGCTAGTTTTTCAGTTGCAGAATGCCCAAGGCCATTTGCTGATGGTGGGCTTGTCATTGCCTATGCAGTGTCCTCCTCTTTTCCTTATCTGAAATATCCATCTGAAATTTCCTCATATCCAAGGAAATGGTTGATGAAGAAAGTTAATATGGCAAATTTCAGGGCAAACGTGCTATTCCGGAATGAGTGATTGAGCTTCCTCTTGAAGAAAGCAGCATGATTTCCTCTAATGGAGTCCTCAACCCCCACAGTTCCACAAGGCTCTCATTTTCCAAGAACATCTGAGCTATTGGAAGAATTTCCTTCTCTTCTCATCCCTCTTTGGCGAGCTCAGCACCCAAAATACTTCCACGGTCTGCTGCTGTCCCTACTGAGAAAGCAGGATATTTTCTAGACTTGACTGGTTCCATCTTACAATTTCTTACTGAGTTAAAGGGGAAAGGTTGGTGTTATTCCTTGACTCCATTAACAGGAATCATGATGCTTTAATATCACTCTTACAGATTCAGAGCCAGGGAGTATCTACAACAAGGATCTGAATGACTCTAGACCTCATGTGTCCGGCTCAGAGTAGCACATTTCTGCTTTTGCAGAAATAAAATTTAAAAGGTGAAACAAATGAATGGAATACTAGTACCACAATAAGAATTTACTCAGTGGTGAGACCTTCAAGGTTTTACCATCTTTATTCTCAGACAGATGCGATCCATTCATGCTTTCAGTCTCAGGGATATAGCAGGCACTGGGGCAAAAAACTCTATATGTAGGGAAGAATCTCCAACCCGAAAATGCTGAGAAAGATTTGCTGAGGTCTGAGTCCTTGTGAGTAAACAGAGCAGAGTTGACGAAGCTCTGGTGTGGTAACATCACATTTCAACTAGTGGCTAATGGCAAGGATTTCTGCTGTAGTGGCAATGTGGCCCTTGAGATCCCACTGGAAACGTGCTGCTGTTTACAGAGAAAATCACCCTGAATCGGTGGGTGTGCTTGTGTTTATGTGTGTGTGATCACAGGCGCAGCTCATGATGGATAACGCATTAGCAGAATACTTTCACTACTGCTCGTAGAAGCACAGATGTGCCAAAAGCTGTGATCCAGAGGGAACACGTCAAAGGCTAAGTGAGAACAGTTAATCCTTCACATCTATCCTCTCTTTTCCGCTGTAATTGTCGGTAGGAATGCTGCCTATCACCAGCTGTGGCTGTGTGTGTAGGTGAAATTTTGAGCAAGGGGATCTCAGATCACCACAACTCCCCCCCTGAAAACTATTGCACTGTGATGGTGACCTCCTTCAGTTGATGCCAGCCCAACCTGGATTTGCATTGCAGCCAGATGCCATGGCATCATTTGCGGCAAATCTTCATCCCTGTTCCCCAACCACACAGTATAGCATCCATTCACAGGACATCATGGTTTGGTGGTAGTTCCCTGACAGGGTTAAAACAAATCAGCCAAGCTACTCTGAGATTTAAAACTCAGTTCACTGAAAGTGGATTTTAGGAAGATTTTGGGGGAAAAGCTGAATATGGCCTTTAGACCAAAAGCTCTTCTAATTGATCTTCATGATTTTACACTGAAAGACAATATACTGGGCAGAGGGTTTCCTGACAAAGATCTGAGTTATGAGTGTATCCTCTCCTCACAAGAGCATTCATGCTTCATATTTCTCCAGAACAACTTCACAAATATTTGCACATGGTGGAACTGGAATAAGATTTTTAAAGATTTGTAAATAATTTAGACAGATAGATTACATTCATTTAATGTAATTCTCTAGAAAGCATTTAAAAATCCCAGTCAGGATTTTTAGGAGAAATTTCTTTCTGTGCCAGAAAACCTTTACACAGCTACTGCCAATGCTACCATGTAAATAACACCGTAAGATTTCAAAATCATGTTTATAAGCAGGAGCTGCTATGCTTCAGAAAACTCCAGTGATTCACCAGCACTGTTGTTATGGTTAATCTTCCTGGAAAAGTACATTATTGCAACAATTCCTCTTTTTTTTGTTGTCACAGTGTTTATTTCTTTATCTGTTTGTTTTTACTTCTGGATCTTAGTTTGGCACAGAGATGCTAGTATCTAAAAAGGGCTTTAAAAAAAGCATTTTGAAACACATAGAAATTGCCAGAGGATTTTATTTTTGGCTTTTTGAGTAACATTGTTTTTGTGCTTTTTAAAAGTGATGAGCAATCCTCTCTCTCAAATAGCAGCGTTTTTAAATGACGTTTCAACTTTTGTGGCTGCGGTCCACTCTTTTATAATGTGGGAAATGCCCTGCCTCTGAACTGGGTAAAGATACGTCACATTCTCCATAAGTCTGCTTTGTAGCAGAAAGGAGTAAACACTTCTGAGGTCCTGAGGACGTGTTTTTAAAAGTGTCTGGTACTTGCAGGGATTGTGATAACGATAGCTGAGGAGTTAGTAGAGAGAAAACAGCAGGTCAGGAGAGAGTTGCTGAGGACAGAGCAAGAGGAGCAACTTGAATTACGAGCATAAAGTGGAGCAAAGGAAAATTACAGCTTAATTGCCCAGAAGCTGCTAGACTGCCGACTAAGCCTCCCAGGGGAGATGGTAGGAGTCCCAGGGGATGGGTGGTAAATACAGGCCTGGACAAAGCACTGGAAAATGTGCTGCTTGCTGGCAACTCTCCTGCTATATGATGGAGATGGGATAGGTGGCCTAAAATGTCTCAAAAATAATTTGTGCTGCATTTTTTGAGGCAGAGAGTGAGCAGGAGGTGGTGGCCAGTCCCTCCAGCCCCTGGTTGCTCCAACTCCTCTTCCATTTTCCCTTCCTTCCTCCTGCTGCTCACATCTCCACTCCCTTCCCACCCTCGCCTGTAAGGTCCCTGTTAAACAGTTCTCTGTGTTTGTTGTAACTCTTTCAAAGAAGTTTGGTAGCGTGGTGACAGTCTGGGTTGTCAGAGTACACAGGAGTTATCGAGATCACTCATATCATCATCACTCAATGGTATTGGTTGTCATGGCCCTTCATCACCTGCAGCTTGTAAGAAGCCACAACTCACCTTAAGGTTTTCCTGAGAGAAAATGGGGATGGACTTTTGGAAGAGGGCCCTGCCATCATGGGATGGACAAGACACATGGGTACAGCATACTCACAACCTCCTCACTGTGTACTTCTGGATCTGCATTATTGGACAATGCAGGCCAGTTTTCAGTTTTGTGATGGATGTTTTCACATATCCATCAGAAGATCATTCCCACACAACATGGACACCTGGGGACCTTGGAATGAGGAAAGGTGTAAGATAAACCCCTTCTTTTTCCATAAAGAACAGGGAAGGCACACAGAGGAGTGTTTTAAGAGTGACATCAAAGTTTTCTCACCCAAAGGCAATCTCTCTGGGCCAGATTTCTCTGAACAAATAAAGACATCTACATTTAGTCATACTAGGCGTCCTATAATAAGGACAAATAAAGGTGGTACTTTCATCTGCAGGTAGACATTTCAATTGCGCCATATATTCCTTTACACTGACTGAACAGGGATCCGAGATTGATTAGCTCAGATGTAAATAGCTATGTTATAGACATACAATGGCAAGTGACTTGGATCCTGTCTCCACGCCATGATGTGACCTGCTTTCTCCCTTCACCACGACTGCAGGCAGCAAAGATTAAAGCAAAGATTAACACTTCTCCTTCTTCAGTAGTTTAGTTTCCCTTTGTCTTTCAGTCCACTCCTGATTCATGCCTGGACTTTGTGACTTCTTCCATGCCACTCCCTACAGGCAGAACATTCCTCCAGTCGAGGTTTGACAAACATCGTGATTCTTAAAACAGCTCAGAGCACACCTGCTCTGCAAAATACCGAAGTTGCTGCTGCCCCACCCTGACCAGGGTTCGCTCAGTCCTTTGGTGGTGGCTGCTGGCATTGCCAAGACAGGACCTCCTCTGGCTCGAGTTTCACCAGTTCCTCATTGTAAGAAGGTGCTGGTTCCTGCGGACAAAATAATAAAATCACCTCTCTAAAACTTGGAGGGTCAAGCCATTCCCTTGAACAGAGTGGAAAATTGGGGGAAAATTGAAAGGAGATAGGAGAACTGTCTCATGACTATCATTAGGTGAATGACTTCTACCAAAATGGGGGAACAAATTGCTCTCAGTAGCCACCAAAAGTAGGATGAGAAGCAATGTACTAAAATTAAGGAAAAATTTCTGAAAGGAAAGATAGTGGAGGTCTGGATGATACTGCTTAGATGGCAGACACTCTGTTAAGATTTTGTTTAAGACTAGGATTGAGAAACATGTCACGCTGCAGTCCCAGTTAAGGAGCAGGGTGATGGGTTGCATGGCTGTCCATAGTGTGTTTCTCATGAGCAGATAAGCATCCAAACATGATGAGTCACAGGCCAGGAATCTCAGCTCATCCTGGGGCAGGATGGGGGCAGAGGGGGAAGGTTAGCACTTAGTGATGTACTTTTGTGGCTTTTGGGAAGGTTGTTGTTGGGGTCATGACCCTGTTTGATTTCTAATGATGTTGCTTAATTCCGCAGAGCTCACAGAGAAAACTCCTGCTGAGGTTAATAGCAGGTTGAAGTTTAAGAAAACGTACGGAGCTGATGAAAAAGTAAAAAAAAATTGGATGTGTTTATTGCTCCTTCTTGTTGTTCCAAGAGACACCTGAAAATAAAGATCTGCCATGTGATTTTCTTGTTTGGAGGACAAGACTTTTCTAAGCTTTCTTTACATAGTTGTGAGTCGCATCCTGTTCCTATATGTCAAAGAGTGGCCATTTGAACAGGCTTGCAGGTAGGCTGAAGAAATCATAGAATCACAGGCTGGCCTAGGCTGGAAGGGACCTTAGAGATCACCTAACACCCCCCCCCTGCCATGGGCAGGGATGCCTCTCAGCTAGGGGAGGCTACTCAAGGCTCTCTCCAGCCTGGCCTTGAACACCTCCAGGGAGGGGGCAGCCACAACGTCTCTGGGAAATTTATTCCAAAATCTTGCCACCCTCGTACTGAAGAATTTCTTCCTAAGATCTAATCTAAATCTATTCTCCTTCAACTTAAACCCATTTCCCCTCGTCCCATCAGTGGATGCTCTTGTAAAAAGTCCCTCCCCAGCCTTCCTGTAGGTTCCCTTCAGGTATTGGAAGGCAGCTATTAGGTCCCCCCAGAGCCTTCTCTTTTCAAGACTGAAATATCTGGTTTGACCTGGGAAATCCAGGTTTAAGGTAAGCACAGGAGGTGAGATGCTACCAGAGTTACAGTAAAAGCTACAACACTAAGGCAGAATGGTTCCCTGGGGACGCAGTTGAAAAATAAAGTAAGTTTCCCTGTTTCCCACTCCCAGCCCAGGAATTACTGAAAACACCAGCTCTTCTCATCTTTTCCCTGTTCCCTCAGCCTCGTTCAAATGCTCTATCAGGCCCTGATATCCCTCCTGACCACAACTGAGACTCAAAAACAATTAATGTTTTCATCTTCTCCACTGGCTTCTGCAGCCTACCCCAAACACTATACTGGCACAGCTAAAGTGGTAGCAGTAGCAAAGCCGTGTGGGACAACATTATCTCAGGTTTATCTTCACAGGCTTCAGTTACAGCCATATGGATATAGATAATCTTACCCTGATGCTACACAACACTCTCATTAGGTGTCTTAGAAATCTTCTGTGACCCTGTGCTATCCTAGTGAAGGTTTAATGAGTATTTTTTAAATGACAATAGAAACTTGATGATACAAAATCTCTTCCATTCCCCTTTTCCTCAGGGAGCTCCAGGACTTCTTAGATGTCTACTTCATGGAACAGGCACATAAAAGACATCTCACACTTCTGTTTCCTCCCAGTCACCAAGACCAGGAGACTTTTCCAAACATGTCCTAACTCCCTCCTAGCATACATTCAGCTTCTTTCCATGGAAACATCTTTTCTGAGTCACATCCTTGCGATGAGTTGGGATTTGCCAGGGGACACACCTGGAAATGTGAGCTGAGAAACATGCAAGAGTACTAACCCAGCAAGCATGCTTTAGCAGGGTCTACACTTGCTCTGACATCCTGTAACTCTGTCAGATGGTTATTATACAACGTTTTACTCTTTAGGCAGGTATCCAGTTGCTCAACTTCATCCTGCTGTAAGGTCCAGTCTTGCCTGCCCATTTCTACAAGCTAAGGGCCAAGATCCTGGTACTGCTCCTCTCTGAAGGCAAAGCTATGCTGGCCATATGCAGGGAATGATGTGCAATGTCCTTCTCATGATGTCAGTTCTTGACTGGACAGGGAGTCAGATTGTCTCATGTCATAGCTGTCTCTATGGTGCCATGGTAGGCTGGGTGGACCAACCTGAACAGTCTGCACCAAGACATGCTGCTGCCTCCTGAGGACCAGGTGACATGGAAATGCTCTGTGTGCTGTCCTGCTGCGGTAACCACACTGCCAAGAGGAAGCCCTTGCCCTGGGGGAAACAAAAGCCTTGGGACTGTCTAGAACAAAGGAGAGGGAAGTATGCCCTAGGCCAGACTCATGCTTTGTCCTTATGCATTAGATCATATGCATCCTTGAATGGGTCTAGTCAAGCTCATCCACATAAAACAATTCACATGATCTCTTAATCCAGTGAGCTGTAAAGATCCCAGGGACACACTCCTTCACATCACATCCTCTTGGGTATCATCTCCAGGTCTGAAGCTAGAGAAGTAGAAATGGGATGTGTTTCTGCCATGTGCAGAGTCAAACCCCTCTTAGCCCAAACTCATGGAACTAGGCAGGTTTAAGGACTATTGTAATGATGCACCTTTCCCATCAGTCCTGACAGGGCTGGCAGCAGAAAGCCCTCTGAGAAGGGGGTGTGAAGCAGCCTCAGGAGAGGTGGAAGGAGAGAGGAGGACTTGCCAAGCCAGGCAAGTCAGGTGAGGTGGTGAATCAATGCATCATCCCCTGAGCAACCACAAGACAACTCCCAAGCTGTTGCCCTTCCCAGGCAGGAACGTGTGTCTGCACAATGTCTGTGGATGGCTGCTGGGGGTGAATCCCCTCTCAGGACCCAGCAAATTAGTCAGAAATGACTCAGATCTTTGCAGTCTTCCTTGCTTAGACGGTACTGGGTAGAGGAGGCAAAATATGAAGCCTATTTATATTTTTTCTATGTGACTATTAGTCTTGCTATAAACTGTAAAAAAAATGCATGAGGGCATTTTTTTCTGGACAAACTTGGCTCCTGGGTGCACACATTAAGCTGTAAACCCAGCCTTTCACAGGAGAAAACAGCTTCATTTATAAGTGTCCCATTAAGCAAGAACATACTTCATTATTTGTGGGGAGACCATTCTCCGGCACACATGTTGAGGTATCTTGGAAGCAGTATTTAGTTCTTTGAGAACCTATTATTAATCTGAATTTATAGAGTGCTGACAGATGTGCTTGGTGCTTTACAGTCACATAAGGGAACCCTTGTGGCTACCCGGTTTCAAGAGAAAACTTCCATGAAAAGGTGGAAGCCCTTTTAATTTAAGGAGGCTGAAAGACACTATTCTGGTGTTTGAAACACTAGCTTCAATGGCACTCCATGGCAAAGTGCAGATAAATGCTGACAGGAGTAAACAGCGACTCTTTCCTCTGCAATCAGCTAGGTGACATTTGCTATACTGATTCTGTCTGCCTGTGCCCTCTCTGAGGAACAGAACACAAAGGTACTGTGTACATAGAAATCAAATTTGGTTTGTTTTCATCTGCGTAACTGTGAGAAGACTTCAGCTGCTCCTTCTGAAGCCAATTTGTGGGTTGTGCATTTTCTTTGGTCTTCTGCATCGTGTTCTCCCAACAGCCTATCCTGCCAAAGGGAATAGCATCTTCTGTGAGTCTGTGGTTGCTAAAGAAGGTATAGCAATAGAGGAAAAAAAATACTCCCAAATTATTTTATTTTTAATAATACCTCTAACACTCTCTTTCAGCAGTGATGAGTCACAATTCAGCTAATGGAGGAACACTTGATTATAAACTTCTGGAACCAGGCTTGACACTACAGAACGTGGAGGAGAGGAGGCATGACTAACCATACAAACTCTCAAAATTCACATCAAGTAGCACTATTTATTTTTTTTTTAAATCAGAACCGACTATTCTAGGTGAGTAGATATGTTTGGCTTTTCAGGCTGTCTATTCAGGAGACTTATTTGTTAGTTTAAAAAAATAATAATTAAAAAATCTCACCAAACTCTTTACCTTGGGACAAAAACCTTGAGATACTGACAATACTTAAGCTGTTGTAAAGGCAAGGAATAGCAGGTATGGTCTCTTCTTGCTGTTGATAGGAGAGGTGAGACACAAAATGCCCACATCTACTTATGATCTTTTAAATTAGTGAGTCAGTGACATGTGGAATGGAGTCCAGAAAACCATCTCACTAACCTTTTCCAGGTCCTTAAGCTTGATGTGTGATGGTGAAGGTAATAATGATTAAAAGAAGAATCTGCTATGTTTGAGGTGGTGACATGACAAAACACTATTTTTTTTCTTTCCCCTCCCACAGGTTATATTACACTATAGAGAAAGAATTTACCCAAAGGCAGATAATGCTTAAACCATTTAGAAATAATTAATAGACATTAAAGTCATTGCATACTACAGAAAAATGTGTCCTGAAAGGCTACACAATAACTTTCCTTGTTAGAGTAAAGGATGTTTGTTTAGGCTTAGTTGGGGTTTCCGACTACCTAATTATCCAGCAATGAGGTAGCTGTGCTCTTAGGTAAGCCAGAAATGCACACTGACAAGTGCTGGGCAACACTGGCCACATGGTTTTCACAAAACATCATGAAGATATGTTGGCAAATTAGTTTTGCAGGTTGGGGCAATAGGTCTGTTTGCTTCTTTAAATGTCTGGGGTTTGTGCTTCCTAAAAGGTCAAAACAGCTTTGCATTTCATCTGCAGAATCGATTCCTTCCTTTTTTAACATCACATATTAAAGTAGCACCTTAGAGACAGCCGATGACTCTCCTCTGGACCCACAAGGAACATTGTCCTGGCCATGGCCAGCAACAGGACCTCCCTTGTCACTCATGGGTAATCACCATCCCCGTGAGCAGTAGTAAAGAGTGGATGATCTCAAAACAGCAAGTGCTCAAGGCAGCCCCATAAAAAAATGAGAAATCACAGAATCATTTGCGTTAGAAAAGACCTTTAGGATCATTGAGTCTAACTATTAACCTAGCAATGCCAAGTCCAACACTAAACCATGTCCCTAAGCACATCTACACATTTTTTAAGTATCTCCAGAGATGGTGACTCCACCACTTCCCTGGGAAGCCTATTCCAATGCCTAACAACTTTTCTGGTGAAGTTTTTCCTAATATCCAATCTAAACCTCTGCTCATGCAACTTGAGGCCATTTTCTCTTGTCCTATCACTTGTTACTTGGGAGAAGAGACCGATCCCCAACTTGCTACAGCCTCCTTTCAGGTACTTGTAGAGAGCAATAAGGTCTTTTCTCAGCCTCCTTTTCTCCGGGCTAAATAACCTCAGTTCCTTCAGAGGCCCCTAAGAAGATCTGTCCTCTAGACCCTTCATCAGCTTTGTTGCCCTTCTTTGGACATGCTCCAACTCCTCAATGTCTTTCTTGTCATGAGAGGACCAAAACAGAACACAGTATTCGAAGTGCAGCCTCACCAGTGCCAAGTACAAGTGGAGAGTGCCATCTCCTCATCCGTGTATCATGATCTTTTTGGCTGCCCATTCTCCCACGGCATGGGAAGTCCCGCTGCTCTGCTGCTGGCAGCTCTTGCACACCAGGGAGAATGCAGCTGGCAGAAAGAGAAGCTAAATCAGCCTCAGCTCCTTTGCTTGTTCAACAGCACCATGGGGAAGGGAGGGGATATATCCACGCCTGAGGTTTTGCAGAGGAGGTTGAGAAACATCCCTTGTCCTCTGGGACTCCTTGCAGCTGCAGGCATGATGCCCGACTGTATCCTGCGCTGGCAGCACAGCACAACTCAGCATCTTTCTGGTGATGCTGCTTCCTACCTCGTGCTGCTCGCAGCTCTGGCACCCCAAGTCTTGGTTTGGCTTGAAATGGGAAAGGTCTGTCCCGCTGAGCTGAGATGTAAATAGGGGCTTAGCTATACAGGAGCTGGAAGCCAGCTTTCTGGATTTGCTCCTGTTGTTTGCCAAATACACGGGAAGATTATGAAAAACATTTCTGTGAGTTTGTGGCTGTCTAGTTGCTAGTAAGCCGTTAATATGAGGGAGAGGAGAAAAACCCAACCCCAAAACCTGGACAGCTTACAAACCTTTTCTATAGCTTAAATAGAGGCTAGGTTTAATACTTCTAATTGGCTGGAGCAGCTCTTACCATTTCCCAGATGATTACTTAAGTGCACGTAACCACTCTAACTGCTGTGCCTTTTATTATGCTGCGTTCCTTTCTTCCTGGCTGACACGGAGTAATGAAACTACCCAGGTTTGACATTACAAACCAGCATGTTGAATCCAGAGCATGAATGTAAAAGGCAATAAATACCTTGCTAATCTCTCCAGGAACACAGAAGCAATAGCAGCAACTCTTTGCTATGGAAAACTTGAGATGGTATTTATTAAAAGGCGGATTTTTTTATTACTGGAGTTCACATCATTCCAGTTTTTGTATATACATGTACACTTGTCTCCAAACAGCTTGTACTATTACAGTAGGACCCTAGATATTTTCTTTGGTCCCTTGGACTGCAACTGCCTGTGACTGACATGTCACATAACATCTCTCTGTGACTAAACTCCCCATCTGTGAAATACAGTTGACACACTTTACTGAATTCTGACTGTTTAGACTATCAGGGTCTTCAGTGTTAAAGGACTTTTATTTCTTCATGGTATCCAATGAAGTGACTTCCAAGCTTGCTTCAGGTCTCTGAGGGACAATGTAATACAGAGAATAAACTACACAGCTCCCACAAATTAAAAGTTGTGCTACCTCAACAGGCAATCAGTCATTTTACCAGTCAGTTTTTAAAAAGGGTGTCTCCATTATCTTAAACTGTCTAGTTTTATGCTTTGTGCAATTTAATACTTTATCTTTTTACACTCATCCTGTCCTCAGCCTCCTCAAATACTTGTATCAACCTCAGTAAAACTTTATCTGTTCGTTGGAAGGCATATCAGGGATGCTGAGGCAATATTTTCATCCTCACAACACTTTAGCTTCCCAATTGTCCAAAGATAGGTTTCAAGACAATTTTCATATTGCTGACCCAGTACACAGCAGGACTGATGTCACGGACTACACAGACCGTCCTGTGAGAGGAGAGCATAAAGAATGAAAATTTCCATGATAATTGCAATCTGGATCAGTACAATGCTGAATTTCTTTCTCCACAGAGCCAGCTTTGCGATTTCCAGACTTGCACTGACAAGTATGATTTAGCCACATGCATCCATCTCACTCAGAGCAAGGCCCTTTCCTTCGGCATCTCACCATCTCCACGGGGACAATTCTCTGAGTTGTTGTTCGGATGTCCTTCTCTCACTCTCTTGAGTATACAGGTAGTATGGGATACTCCTACCTTTGGCATCTCAGTTAGGTGAGATGACTTTGGCATAAAATGTCCCTTCCCTTCCCTTCCCTTCCCTTCCCACACACAACAAGGACGCAATACTTCCCTCATTGCAATGATTTAGGTTTTTTTACCTTGTCCCACTGGTTTTATTTATTCATGGCATTTATTTACTTAAACCTGAATTTAGATGAAAAACAACAAAAGACTGACAATAGTTTACATGAGGAGCTTATACCACATGTTTACATGCACAGTATTTTAGCATTTTTAAAGACACACCAGACATACATTTCTCATGCTCTTGTAGCAAATTAGATCTGTTTTACAACCCACTGCTTTTATTGATATCTTGTAACGAAGACCTCAGGGCATCCATCTGCCTGTTTTCTTTTCAGCATGGCACTTTGGTCACAGAACCAGAAATGCTCCCTTTCCCAGCACCCCTCAAAATTATGATCTCTCTGAAGTACCTCTCCACTTCTGGGTCATCCAAGCTAACCACTAATGGAGTCCCCCAGCACCCTACTTACCAAGCAGCTTTTAGGATTATAGCTACGCTCAGGTGACTTTTCACTGTGAAGGTTTCCCTTCCCATGGTTGGGGTCTGTGTTCCATTCCCTGTGCCCCTCAGAGCGCTCTGGCATCCTCATTTCCCATCTCCCTGCAGCCCAGGGCAGGTTCCTAGACTAAACACTCTTCTGGCCAAAGAAACAGCTGGGGTGTCCATCACCTGCTGTTTGTCTAGAGCAGACATGCTTGTGTGTGAACTCAGTGCTGTCTCACATTGCCTGCCCCTCTGCCCCTCCTACACCCACATCTTCATTCTCTCCTCCAGAGCTTTCGGAAATGGAAAACAAAGACTCAGGCTGTCTTGGATCCAGGCATGGGAACGCGGCAGGATGACGTCTATAAACATCCAGAAAATAATGGCATCATTTAACTTTCAGTAGAAGGCTTATTTATCTGTGAAGAGATTACACCAAGTGTTTCCATTCAGAGCAGAGCAACGGAGTAAATGTAAAACTGTGACAGGAAACTTTTTATACACGAAAGGGGATTGTAAATTTCTGGCGTAAAGTTATGGATTACATTCATGAGACAGAAATTCAGATGGTTCTGCTTTACATCCACTAGAGAATTGCCCTTTACAGCCATTTGGAGTAGTGATGCTTACAAGGACTGGTAAAAGAAAATTAGAAAGAGTATCACTCTCTGTCCATGCAAGAGCCCATCAGTGTTGGGGGGCACAGCAGGTGAGTCCACCCGACTGGGGAACTCTGCTTGCCATCTTGGGAGCTGCAGCCATGACTGAGCACAGCACCTTGGGAGCAAGGACTGGTAGCTGCATGTAGCCTGGCTGCACTGTATGAGCTTCTGTGGGCTCTGCAGTTAAATTCTATGTGGCAAAGTTAGAGGCAGGATCAAGAGAAAGCCTAAATTCACTGAGCTCAAGGCTGCAGTTAGTATTGTGGTGAGTGTATGCATGCCAGGCGTGCAGAGGATCAGCAGCTCTGGATCAGAGAACAATCTGGACTGTGCTTCACTGGTGGAGCAGATGCACCCTTGCTCCTGGAACAGTGAAGGTTTCCAGGCATGAGATGGCTTATGCTGGTGGACAGCCTTCAGGACACAGAGCTTGATTCTCACCCCATGAGAGAACCAGGATAAAAGTTTTTTGGGGCTGCCTGAACCATGTGGCAATCACAATGGGGGAGGAGGAGCAGCAGAGGGAGGATGGATCAGGTGACCCAAATGGACCAATCATGGTATTCCTTCCCACGGTGCTCAGTATGTATGGACCTCTAAACAAAGCCTTCTTTTCACTGCCTGCTGTTCTAGAGGGATTGCTATGAGCTGTTTGTCATCTCTCCCTGTGCTGCTGGTGTTCTCACCTCTTGTTTTCACACTGCAGAGGAGCAGCATTTGTCAGGACAGGTTGCCTTCTCCTGCCTCCCTGGCTGGAAGCAGCACAGCTACTCCAAGACTTCCTATTCTGTTTTGTTTTTGGACTGTCATCAGGATGTTGGGGTTGGGCACTTCCTCCTGCTGTTGATTCCAGTCTGGGAATTTTTTCTGTTTGGGACTTAGTTGTCATCTGGAGGGCACGGGTTATGTATTAACTTATTCTCTCATATCTTTGTATATATTTGTCTAGTTGTATATTATCTGTATATAGTTCAACATCTTTGTTGTTGTTGGTATTATTTTCTTTTTCATTAAACTGGTTCAGTTTTTTTCAACCTCACACTCTCTCTTCCTGGCTCCCCCATTATCCTCTCCTGGGAAGATGGTGGGGGAATCACAGGGAGTGTTTGTCAAAGGTTAGTGGCAGGCCCAGCCTTAAACTTTGTCACCCAGTTACTCAGTGTCCCAAACTGGTGAGGAACCTGTCCCCAGTATTCTGCTTCAACACAAATGTACTGAATGTAAGGCAGCAACTACTGGATTTCTCACACAGAAGTGGGGGCCCTGGGCAGAAAATGTAAGAGGAACGCCAGAATATTCTACTCAGCAGACAACAGATTGACCAGGGAATACTGCGAATGCCCCAAACAGAGGAATGGACAAAGAGAAGTACATTGCAAACGTGTCCTGTTTCTTCCTCTGATAGGACTTCCATTTGCATGTAGTAGCAGCAAATTCCCATCTCCTAGCATTTGGGTTGATGTATATTTGTGGGAGATTCCTGAGCCCAAGTCACCCAATCCCTGTGTTTGGGGTGATTAACAAAAAAAATAGTCCAAAAACGCAGTGATGCCCTGTGGGGCAACTTAAGGGTGATGTGAGAAACACCATTACAATTTCTGAATGCAGCATGAGTGGCTAAAGCTTTAGGTGTTTCTGCTGAGCCATCCTGACACTGAGGGCTCTGTGGGAGGAGGGTAGATGTGCTTCAGCTGAGACACTCTGGAGTGAGGGCAGGCAGATGCCCCATGCTTCACTTACTAGGTGGGTGGAAGAGACAGTTAGACAAAGGCAGAGACAAGAAGGGATCCTGCTGGGGTTAACAAAACATATAAATAAAAAACATGCTTTGGTGGCTTTTCTGGAAGATGTCATTGCTTTTATTTACAGAGAAAAAGGAACTCAAATATAATAGAAATTCGAAATTATTGTAGTGACACTCATAGGCCTACTTTGACTTAGAGCTGAATGTACGTACAAGCAGGTAATCATAGAATCATAGAATGGCTTATGTTGGAAGGGACCTTAGAGATCATCTAATCTAACCTTCCTGCCATGGGCAGGGACACCTCTCAACTAGATCAAGCTACTCAAGGCTTCATCCAGCCTGGCCTTGAACACCTCCAGGGAGGGGGCATCCTCAGCCTCTCTGGGTAATTTATTCCAGAGTCTTGCCAGCCTTGTACTGAAGAATTTCTCCCTAAGTTCCAATCTAAACCTATTCTCCTTCAGTTTAAATCCGTTTCCTTTTGTCCTATCAGTGGACACTCTTGTAAAAAGTACCTTTCCAGCCATTCTGTAGGTTTATTTCCACATTTTCTGTCCTGAAGATGTTGTGGTCCAAATGCACATGGCAGAGTGAAGGTGGGAAAAGAAATGGAGGCCAGGCAAGCCTTGCGTCCACCCACAAAACAGACATGGTACAGCTATGGTAGAAGAGAGCCCTGCACAGCTACACCCCGCACTGCCTCCTCAGGAAAACTCCATGGCTGAAGCAATATCTGGTCTCTAAACTCCTCTGCAGCAAATGAGGAGTCTGAAGTCACAACTAAATGCACCTCTGTTCAGGCAGTTTTAGTATCTGTTTACTGGAAAAAATGGGCATAGATAAATGCTTTAACTGAGATACTTCTATAGACCGCTCCAGTCAAGTACTGCTGTTGTACTTGAGGCTTCTAGGGTCCTTTCAATTTAGTGGTGGTTTATCAGCCCTGAGTTAGTGTGGGAAGTGAATCACAGAATCATGAAATCATAGGATCATAGATCCATAGAGTCATAAAATTGCTTAGATTGGAAAAGACTTCAGAGATCCCCAAGTCCAACTGTTAACCTAGCGATGCCAGGTCCACTGCTAAACCATGTCCCTAAGCATCTCATCTACAAGTCTTTTGGATACCTCCAGGGATGGTGACTCAACCACTTCCCTGGGAAGCCTATTCCAATGCTTAACAACATTTTTTCCCAATATCCAATTCAAACCTCTCCCGGTGTAACTTGAGGCCATTTCCTCTTGTCTTATTGCTTGTTACTTGGTGGAGAAGAGACTCATCCCCAACTCGCTGCAACTTCTTTTTAGGTGGTTGTAGGAGATCGATAAGGTCTCCCCTCAGCCTCCTTTCCTCCAGGCTGAACAACCCTAGTTCCCTCAGCTGCTCCTCATAAGACGCAAGGACCAGGAGGGAAAGTGGATATTTTAAAAAGCCATTTGAAGCAAAGCAGAGTCCTTCTTCCATCCATTCTGCACTCTGGGTCAGTTCCCCAGGCCCTTGGTGTAATACTAGTGTCTCTTCCCACATACGTTTCTTAGCACAGGGCAAAACCAAGTTTCTCTCTCCTTCCTTCTGCTGCAGTTAAGTTCTTCAAGGTTAGAGACCACGACTCTTGCTTATGCAGGTGTGAGCCAGCGGAGTCACAAGGAAGTGACCTGGGTCTTGGCATTGCTGTGATTTGCTCTGTTGTGCAAACGGGATCCCAGTACACAGCAGTCTTCCCACTCCTTATGCACTTAGCGGTTTGTCCTGGGCTGACCTGGATATAGCAAGTGAGAAAAATACCGGACGAAGCCTCATTTAATCCTAGGTTCTCTTTTAACTACTAACCAAGCCGCCTCTGTACCAGCATGTCGTATTGAGAGGATGTGGACAAATATATCTGTGCTGAGGAGTGGCAGAGGCTGTAGTCCGCATTTAGAAATGCTGAGCAGCATGTTTTTCTAAGCTGGCTAATTAGTACAGGCTTGAAACTAACGGCTGCGTTTAACTGACAAGGCAATATGCCCTTCACCCATCCCTTGAGATGTCAGGAGAATTATTTCTTTTGAAAAGCGTGCCTGTTAACTCATTCCTCTCTATCCGCTTTGATCTTTTCAGTATAATCCTCTCCCTCTGCACTTCCTTGCTCCCTACGGAGGAGACCATGAAAGCAAATCATACTCATTTGCAACTGACTCTTCTTCCCCTGCTCAGTAAGTTGCATAGATGGGTCTTCTGTGCCAGCTGCAGCAGATGGGGCAGCTCTGCTGCCCTGGTCTCACATGAGGAGCTGGGAAAAAAGCAACATTGTGGTCTCAAGGTGTTAGCGCTGGTGCAACCGCAAAAAGATGCTGTTAGAGAAGCTGAACTGCTGCAGATGCCTCTGTCCTTCTCCAGGACAGCGGGTAGATGAGGAAGAGGCAATGATTCAGCAAAGGCACAATTTTCCTCCTAGGTTGTTCCCCTGGGTCTCTGGATTAAGCTAAATATTGATGACCTGGCCTTTAAATGAGAAGGAGGATAGATGTTTCTGACAAATCTCATTTGGTTCCAAGTACCGTGCAACCCTGATGCATATGCACCCATATGTCTGGATGCTTGTGATGTTTCCCCACACAAAGGTGCTTGTTAATACTTGACAAAAGCAGTTCCCAAACTGCTTTTTACCTGGTCTAAAAGTAAATGGTATTTGGTGAAAAATTAAAAAAGAAATATAGCAATAAATATACACTGATATTCAGGGGTAAATCTTGCCCTCAATTTGAAGGATTCTGTATGAGATTAGGAATTGTTTGTGCATATCTATAGTTTTGTGTATATCCAAAAGAATACACAAATTAATCACTAAATTGGCAACTACTACATTTCTCAGTCTTGGCAGCAGTGGCAAATCAGGCCTTGTGTGGGAGTTAGAGGGATTTCAGTGGTTAGGTTGCCCTTGAGATACAAGAGGCATCATTTTGCAAGGTAAATGTTTATCTTCTGCATCTCCAGAAATATGTTTGAAGAGAGTCTCTTTGCTCTGACAAGGGTCTCTTTGGCACTTGAAGAGACTCGCTAGCTTTGCATTTCCAAATAGGGATGCCTCTATTTTGGCTTCTGCATTCAGGGAATGGGCTGCTAGTAGCTTTATCCCAGGAGTGCCAAGCACTTCTCCACATTATTTACAGTTACTGCAAGCTGCAGATCTTTAGGACTTCACAAGGTCAAGTCACCAGGACTTAAATCACTGCAGCATGGAATTACAGTCCTATTTTGAGCCACCAACATTTACAAAATTTTCCTCCAAGGCAGCAATTGCCTACAGTATCATATGAAATTAAAAAAAAAAAAATAGAGGCAGAAGAATGGTAAGGGAATAAAAGAGGTTTGGCCATGTGAATACTGTCATTACACATTGTGCACCAAAAGGAGATGACTTCAGAAATAAACGACCCTTGTGACTGACTTCCCCAAGTCACAGGATGTCAATTTGTGTTTTGAAGGCACCTACTATGTATTGCAAAGGACTGATGCGAAAAGTGCCTGCTGTCCCCAGACTAAATAAGTGTCGCTTTGTTTTCAATTTAGAAAAGACAGAACGAAAGAGGGAAAGGAAAGGAGGGAGAAAGAAAGCATGTCACAGATGAAAGGTCACACCAGAGTATCCTTACCTAAGAAAATGCTCTGATTTTACTTCATAACCACATAATCCTGCTATCTAATACCACCTGAGAAATGAAATGTTCGTTAAAACTCTTGCCTGTTTCACAGCACTTCCCTGTGACACTGTAATAAAGTAGGTTGCAGCAAGTATCCTGCATGCCATGCCTCCAAATGTACCAGTTAATTACTGAGCCCTTTAAACCTGCTAACAAGACAAGCCTTGTTCTTTCAACCTATTGCCTTTTTGCCAAAAAAAAAAAAAAAAAGTCTGTTGGGCAAATAAATCTGTCCAGAGAAAACAGATTTGTTTCCAAATCAGTCAACTGTGCTGAACTGGAAAGGAAGAAATGTTATTTTTTCCAGGATGAAAGCAAAACAAGATCTCTCCCTGTTTACCCTGTCTCACCCATTTCTAAAGAAGGTCAGTTTAATTCCTTCCTTACTTTTTCCTGCTGTCTTATTTATCTTGAAGTCTTCTAGTCTTTCTGAATTTCACTGGCAAAGCTCAGCCTAGTTGGTCCAACGTAGGAGTGCGCTATGCTTTGCTCTTCATAGCCATGAGAAGATGCTGAATAGAGCTGAGTGAGCTATAGGCATCCAAAGTTCTTCTTTTCTTCCTTGCTTTCTCCATGCTCCTGAAATAAACCCCATAAATCTCAAACGCTTATTGTTGATTTGGTTTCCTTTTAGCATCTTGTCCGTTACAGATGCTTCAGAGCCTGCAAAAACGACCACAAATTCAGAGCGCCCCAGCCCTGTGTGTTGTGCTTCACTGAAACACAAAACCTTGTACTATAAGCGTCTTCTAATACTGGTCCCTGGGACTGAGTCTGGAAGGAAGGAATGGCAGCAGAAATATAAGACAACAGAGTAAGCCAAAGAAAAGAACTTTACTGTCTTCATATCAGGTAGCTTTAACATGGGAGAAGCTTTGGGCAATTCTGGGGGCTGGCTGCAGTTCAACTGCAGACAGTAGAGGCCATCGGGTTTGCTTACACCAATCCTATTAGCATGCGAGGGCTGTTTTACATGCCAGAGAGCCAAAAGGCAGAGCTAGATGCAAATTTCTTTAAGAGTCACAGTTTGTAAGGGAGGGTCATTAGACCAGTTAGTTTGAGGACATCTTACCTAAAGGAAAATGCACCTGCTGAATTCTCCTGTAAGTGCTCCTGTTGCGCTGGGTTGGTTACACCAGTTTAACTTCTTCTGCCCTCACGTACACTCCATTGACATTAGAACATAAGCATCAACAAAACTGCCTGAAGGGAGGTATATGCTACCTGCTGATATGCAGGTTTTATCTTAAAAGGCTCAGACACATGAAGCGCCCATGTCTTATCTTCAGCCTCTTCTGCCGTTGAATTACCTCACTGGGCTGCCTCAGGCGCTGAGCATGCAGACACAGCTACAGCAGCTTCTCTGGGACAAGAGGGAGCTGGGAAGTGATGACTCAGGCATCGTAACCTGATCAGGTATCTAAGCCCCGAATGTGGCTGGGCAAGTCTAGAAGCAATCCAAGTTCATGAAATGCACATACTGAAGAGGCTTGAAGAGCCACCATGGCGAAAGTCTCCATGTGAAACTCTCCAGTGGTATGTTGAACCCAGAGCTGGACTCAGCTCTTAGTTTGACTTCTACACTCAAGGCCACAGCCCTGTTGTACTATGTTAAGTTCTACTTTGACAACGAGAAAACAGTAAGATATGATATATGGCAGAGCCTACACGATTCCACAGCTTTGCTAGCAAAATGAGCAGTAATTTCACATCTTCCAGGGCTATTCCAGTACAAGTGGCAACGTTAAGTGCAGCAGCTCTCGCAAAACAAGACAACACTCCGTCATGCGCCTCTTTGGTCACTACTTTTATCCATTTTATTTATTTTTATCCATTGTCCTTAATTTGTCCATATTTATTTATTTTTATCCATTGTCCTTAATTTGCCAGTGGTTTTATTTCACCGTGTTGTCTTTCATCGGCCTAGACACTAGAAGTTTACAGAATGACGGAATCGTTGGAGCTGGAAGGGATTTCTAGAGACCATCTAGTCCAAACCAACCACAAGCCAAACATTTTTCTCTTTTCTGACTTTGGTTGGCCCAGGAGGCAGATCTTCTGACACCCACTGTCCCATTAAATGTGTCTTTCTTGTTTCAGTATTTGTCCCTCCTAGAGGTGGTACAGAACTTTCTGAAGCTGCCTAGATGCTCCTGCTGGAGAGAGAGCCTTACAGGCTGAGGTCACCTGCTTAGTTCCAGGGAAGATGTCAGCCCAGTAATCTTTTCTGGAGTGCTGCATTTCCTAAGGGAAAACACCTCTGACTGGGAGAGGCACATCTGTTTCTACACACTCTTGGCATAGGACTTTCTGTTAGAAGTAATTGCTTTGGTGTTTCTTTCTCCATAGTGGATGCTGTGATGAAAGCAACTGGTCTTATAGAACCAAAGCCATTTAGAAAATGCTACCTACCTCATGTTAGCTCAGAAACCCACTGCTGGCATACACGAATCGTTCTTAAATGCTGACTGATCTATTCTATTGACGGTCATGGGAATGGATCCATGCTCCATCATCAGTGTTTTCAGTTCTCTAATCCCCTCGGGCTTCTGGGGATTGTCATTTTGAGTCATCGTTAATATTAAAGAAAGTATTTTCAGAAAACTAAACAAAGTGGCTGTGAAAATTGTCACACTCCCATTGAAGTCAACAGGAGTTATTTGAGTGGGAGCAGATGGCACCTGCTTTTTTTTTATAACCAGTATTTATTCACTCACTCTAGATGCTTCTAAAATCTTTACAAAGTCAACCCTTCTCTACAGAGATCTAGTTCAGCCAGTGTAAAAGCAACGTTTGCCAGCTGTGCCTCCAAGAAATTACACTGTACAAATAATTGCCCTAGAAGAGAACAGCCTTGGCAGCAACTACCTGAGTCCTGGAGAAATGCAGGTTGTCAAAGGGCAAGGCTTTGGAAAGAGCTGCCATAAACTGTCTGGTGCAACATATTAGGGAGACATTCAGCAAATGTGACTGAGACCTCTGATTCTCTGCCAGCTGTCAGGGTTGGAATTACAGCCATAACAATTAGCTACGATTATTTCCTGATGTTGTTAAGTTCAGTGCAAAGATCACCAGTTGGAGGAGTATCTTTCTGTGATATTTAAGTGTGGTGCCAAACTAGAGTATCAGATCTCAGGGCCTGAGGGTTAGTGATAGATTGGCAGGTGTGCTCAGGGAAGAGACAGGAGGATCAATATTTACTGTTTGTGTTTAGCAGGTCTCCATCCAGATATGTACTAGTAATATCTGCTAAAACACAGCCACTGTTAAATAGATAAATAAAGATAACATCCCCAGGTAGTGCTGTAGAGGTTATAGTCATCCCATGACTGTAGTAGTCCAGGCAGTTGCTCTGTAGTTTGACCTGTTTGACTTTAAGCTACTCCTGATCAAGAGCATGAAGAAAAGATCTGTTTGATTGCACAGCCAGAAGGATCAAATATTAATAAATCACCGGCCTTTACCTAGACTCATGTCTACCATTGGAAGGCCACCAGGTTAGACTTCTACGATCTCACAGACAAAAGCGAGCAAACACCAGAACTGACAATCTCCTGTATGAGCACCCTTGATGCCAGGTAATCAAAAGAAGTGTTTCCAGCTGAGTTCCTGTGGTGATCGTAGACAAACGTGGAACAGTGCACCTCTCTCGGCAACTTGAGATACCAGTTACTAATGAAATTCACTGGTAGTATATGAGTGCACACCTTAGGCAAAGGTCTTGTGATTTGAAGTAGGATTAAACAACATATTCTAAGCCACTATACCTTAATTTTGGATTTCAGATTTACATCTTCAGTGGGTATGGACTGAGATCTATTTTCTCTGAAGAGACCAGATAACCCCACCACAGCCAGTCTTTTCCCTCCTCATTTAAATGCTTCCATACTACTACCTCATATTCTCAAGGCTTTCCTGAAGACTCTGGAGAGTAAAGGTGGGGTTTATGTTGAGAGATGAATCAGTTCAGCAGACTAACTTGGAAGACTTGCTTATCCTTTTTGATCTTTTCACCTGGGGCTGTCATTACTTCCATCATGCCTAGTTTGTAAAGTCTAAAGTTGAGGAGTTTGAGCCCGGGCTATTGTGGTCTGTGAAAACAGTCGACACGTGCAGAATTACAATTTTTTAAGATCCAGCCAAAAAACGTACCATCAGTAACTAATTCAATGCCTTCTTGCATACCTACATATTCTAATCAGTGTTCAATTTCTGGCTTGGCTGCTGGACACCTCCTAGCCAAGAAGTGTGATATGAAGCTGTTCAGTTTTAAGTGATCATGGTAGGCAAAATCACTGTTTACCTTCCCTGACAGAACAAACGCGACTCTTAGAATCAGACTTTAGTTAAATGATTAAGGAAGGAGCGTTTCTGCCAGATCAAACGAATGCCCATGGAAACCAACTGTGGCAGAAATTAGTTAAACATTTGAACTAATCCTCTCTAAAATTCTTTTGGCAATGTTTATTCAGCTTTAATTGTTTCATGAACACACAACAGTTTAAACAAGGCCTTAGAACCTACATCAAGCCTGTACAGTTCATTTTATACAGTTTAATTTGACCACTTGAGAGACATAAACATTCTTAACATGTGAATTAAAGGTGTCTCTGGAAGGCATTCAGCTTTTCACTAAATGTTGTTAAGAAGTAGACAGAAGCCAAACAGGGGACTGTTATACAGAGTCAGTAATCTGATATTCTGCTATCATTACCATGAAGCTCTTTTTCACAGTAAAAACACCTTAGACTTGAGATTCCAGGAAGAGGTGATTTTTTTAACATGAAAGAGTAGATGCTTTGTTCTTCTATAATTAACTTGCTGAAGTTTGCACAAGTTTAAGTTATACAAGATCTGGAGTTACACTGCTTCCTTACAGGACACGACGTGGTAAGTTATTGTTCTCCATGTAGTATAAGGTTAGCAAGTATACAGCAACCGGTTTGATTTTCTGTCTTCTCTGGAGACAGTGGAAATCTAGCGGTAAAAATATAACCCTCAGACATTCTCTCAGCTCAAGCAGGAACTTTTTAACTCTACATAAAGGTGAAGGCCCAAATTTTCATTATGTTACATTGAATTTAAAGGCTTCACAGATATCTCTGGTGCTTTATTCACCAGGAAGAGGTTAACAGTGTCCTATGGCTGCCCAGCAAGGTTTGTCCTAATAGAGGAGCAGGTGTGCACAGCTTAGAGCAAAATCCTTGTGCGTACGTATACTAAGAACTACAGGACCAACCTCTCAAGGATAACTGTCTCCAGATTGTTAATTCCCTCTTCATTTGACACTGGTAACAAAGGTAGGAAGGCTGGAACAAAGGTAACAAAGGCTGGAAAGATACAGCTGCTTCTGAAAATCTCAAACACCTGCAAAGTGTAGGTGCCCAAAAGTACTGATATTTATAGGGTGTGAAGCTACACGTGGTTGTGCCTCATCAGGCGTTCTGGATCTGCTGAGAAGAAAGATCCTGGAGTGGGGTGGAAGCACCATGCAGCAAAATGCACCTTGTGCCTTTGGCTTGGATAGATTTAGGGCTGGGAGAAAAGCGGCATGAACACATCTAAAGCACGTTTCAGCCTAAAGCAAAGTGCTCCCAGAACTCCCAAAAGTACAGGTCCTCCTCCAGCGATTAGTGGGGGTATCTAAAGGGCAATTAAACTACCGGCTGACAGACAGTATGAAACTTGGTTCCAGAATCCACGAAAATACCTACATAAGCCAATGCTTACCACTTTGATTTATTGTGCAAAGAGGAAGAGAAAGGACTGAAACAGGAAGCAAAAATAATCTGCTTTCTGAGCTACTTAAAGTGAAAGAACATTAGTCAGTCAGACCTCTGAAGAGAAAACTCAGCATAATGCTGAGAAATGAGAAAAAAAAAGTTAGAAAAAACGCTTACATTCATCCTTTTAGCTGCTGTTCTCTTCTAAAGAACCTTTTCTTGCCTACTCTGGAGTGTCTTGTGCCTTAGAGTTTACTACCAACAAGCACCAGGTGGGTGACAGCAGTGTAATTTTTCCACAGAAGGATGGCTGTGGATATGGTCCAGCACAGTCCAGACTTCCTAGAAACTGATCTAAACAAACACATAATGATGACTAAATCTTCATATGGCACTTCTCATCCCCAGATTAGGCTCACCACTTTCTAAGCACACACATTCTCTTTTGCTCTAGAGCTGGCCAGGTGGATTTCTATCCCTGGAAAAGCTGGGTAAAGGGGAAATGTGTCACTTGTCTACTTTAGTCAAGGGAAGAGCAGCAATGGAGTCTTTCATGGAGTGGAGATAGAAGGATGGACCTCAGAGGATCTGGGTCAGTCAAGGGTGGAGGGAGTAGGTAGAAAGAGTAGGAAGTGAATAGAAGATTATAGCTACTGAGGTTTGGGAAGGTGTGATACAGCAGAGGTGGAATTGAGAAACTCACACAAGTGATGAAGATGTGTTAGGAAGGGCAGGTAGGGATGGGAATGGCAAGTCAGGCAATTGCAGGCTGTGGCTGGGAGTGGAGGAAAAGGAACAGAGGAGTGAAGTGCTTTGGGGTCTCAGAGGTGACAGGCTGAGGATAAAGAAATCAAAAGATAGCTCTCCCCCAGCTTTAGCAGGAATAATTCATATGAGCAGAAAGACACGAACACATAGGGCGTCACTGCTCTTTCCAAGCCTAGGACAAAGGGACACCCACTTCTAGTCTCTTTTTACTTCAACCAATGTGTTAACAATACTTTAAGTCTCTAAGAACTTCACAGGAGAGCAGTACTACCATTGGCCTATGTGAGCAAAAAAATTAGCCAGATGTATTTATCACTTCTTCAGGGTAGGCTGGCTCTATAGACACCTCTTGCTGCTGTTAACTGCAAATTCACCCTGCCACAAAAGCACAGAGCTCAGTTCAGGCTTCAAAAACTCAGAGCTTGAGCAATAGGATCACCTTGCAGCAGACATATAGGAGGTCTTGTTCTTTAAGAATGGACTTGTAGCATCATTTCATGTCCCTGAGGGTACCCAAGAGATATCTGCAGTCCATCACTTACTACAAAGGTCTTACGTATAACTTTTCCCTTTGGAAAAAATAAGTGAAAGCTATATAGGATGTGTTTGAGCATCTCAGATAGCACTAGATGCCTCTGCATGAGTAAGCAGTCCTTGCAGTGTCTATAAGATTACAGTTCTGCTGCTAAAAAAAGAGGCAGAAGGCAAGTACTTCTGCCAAGGCCAGGCAGCACATACTGACTCCTGCCCATACTGCTCAGGCCTTGTGCCCTCCTGTCTATGCTGCCTGATCTTGGTTCTCCTCTGAAACCCGTGTGATCTTCCTGAGATTTACTTGTTTTCTTTTCCAGTAGGAAATATGTGAGATACCCTTAGGGCTGCACCTCAGCACACCTAAGTATTGTTTTTACAGAATGCCCCTAAGTGTGTATCGAGTGCCTGGAGGTTAGAGCCTGAATAGGAGGACACAAAGGCTGGTGAGAGTGATGTAGGGCTGCTCTGGGGAGAGGAAGCCAAACCTGGAGCATTCTTATGCATACTTCGTTTGGGAGGGATCTACAGGATTTCTTCTCAGAGAGTATCTTGTGCGTGACCATTGGTCAGCTGATGCAGGCCACCACTAACAACAAATGATATTTTCTACCTTGAAATGAGTCACTGACATTGCTGTCCACAGTTTTCTTACTGTAGTCAGTCTCACTAAACACACCCTCATTTTTTTGGCTAGTTGGGTAGAAAAAAAAAAAAAAAAAGGAAAAGAAAAATGTAGTTGCTTAAAAGCTACTGCTCTTCAAGGGCTTGGGATTTCCACTGCTTTTTGCTGGTCAGCAAAACCTGCTAAGCAGAACCAGAAGGCTGTGGCCTCCGTGCACTGCTGTCAGTTTGGGCTGGAACGTTCTACCTTGGCATGTGTAACCCAGCCGTGAGAACAAGCCTCGCTGCCCTGCAAACCTCGCCGAGCCTGTGTTTTAGTGCTTAATGTAATTCTTGGCCCACTGTCATTTTGGCAGCACTTCGACTACAGACATCAATTTAATACAATTATTAAATGCAAGGCGAATACCATGTAGGATACATCAGTCATCAAGTTCTAGGCTAGAAGTCTGGATCTCAAGAGGTGATGTTGCCAGTCCCCGTGCTCAGAGAGTGAAAAACGCACCCCGCACTACTGCAGCTGATGTTTGTCCAACTTACCCTTAAAAACTTCCAGGGACAGAAGGAGCTTTGGTAGCTCTGTTGGTCCCACGTCCACAGCAATGACACAGTGAGCCACAGCGCCCCTGTGTTCACGGAATGTTATCTGGGAATCAGGAGGACTAGGCAGAGCATTCCCAGTTTGGGAAGTCTGGGAGAGTCACCGAATAGGTTGTCAAGAGAACTTAGACGAAATGATGATATTGACTTTGCCTGACAAAGCACTCAGATGAAAAGCCCTTTTGATAAAGATCTACAGACTAAAAAGCTCCCACTATTATTAGCATTTCATAGTATTATTAATAGCTTAAAATAATCACTATTATGAAAATCAGATAATAACTCATTTTACTACCCTTGGAACACAAAGCCTCACCTAACAAAATTATTTTTTTTCTTTTCTGGAGGGAAAAATGTAGGGGACTGGTCCCTTTTCCTTGACATCCATAAGATTTGGGCTGCAGGTTGGTGGATGATGAGGGAGCTGAATTTCTGCTCTTTAATGTGCTGTTTTCACCCTATCTGTGTAGGACTTTAGCAGGAAAGCAAATGGCTGTTGCTCATAATCAGCTCACTAAATTTCCTCTCTGGTGGAGAGCCTGTAACAAACTCTCCAGGTAAGAGCTGATGAGCATAGTGGGAGCACAGGGTTATGATGCACACAGTCCTTTGCCTTCCAGAGCTGGAAGTTTTGCACGGCCCTGGGGATCCTAGGGGTGTTTTCAGAAGGGAGGCTTCAAATGCATTCCTGACTCCTTTTTTGAGAGCAAACCACGATTACATGGGGAAAGAATAGTGAAGGTATTTGACTGCCAGGCACTGGAGAGAAGATCTGCAGGAACACTTATGTTTGCATGGCTTGGGTTATTTAATCTGGAATGTCCTTTGACTCCACTACCCTGTCCTCCTCTCTTCCAGCACACACAGAAGAATGGGGCTCTTGGGGGACTTCCATCTCTCCCATTGCAAGAATTTTGCCTCTGACATGTATGAGGAGTAGGAACAGGGCTGTAGCAATAAATAAATACCAGTGTGATTAAAAACAAATGTATGGAGCGTTATTAATGATACACTGGAGGGAATGGAAGTGGACTATGCCAGAAACACCATCAGGAGTTGAATGGATATCAAGGGCTACATAGTCTGATATTAAGGCAGCAGAAGGGGGCAAAGCAGTGATTTACTATGTAGGCAGCTGTACCTGAGCCTGCAGTTGGATATTTCCTGTTTGATTAGTAGAGTTGTTTTGAACTAGAGGACAGATCAGACTCAGGTCTATGCAGGTAACCTACCACTGTCAATAGGAACTGCCAAGTTTTCTCTTGTTTTCATTATTCAGTCCCATCTCCCTGCCCCTGCTTCCATCATGCCTTCTATGCTCATGGCTCTTGGAGAAGTTTTGACAACCTGCAGTCCATCTGTCCCTGCTTTGAGGGCATTTTTGGGAAGACAGCTGGATCATCTCGTTGCCCAGCAAAACCGTCTGCTGTGCAGGTAGGAGGCTGAGAATTTGGGGATACAGGGACACATTTTTGCCACTGACGTGTTTGAAATACAGCCACCACATACGCAGTGCTTTACTCCAATGAGTAATTATCTGACAGCTCCTCTTCTCAGTAGTCAGGCAATCGCGTGTAGATGGAGAAGGAAACAAATCATTTGCATACAGAGCAAATATTTTGTCATCACCTGCTGTTCATCTTAATGAGATTTTGCCAGACTCATTAGAATGATTCCACGCTTCTTAATACCCACTGGGATTGCTTTATTATTTGATAGAGTCAACAGTTGGCATATGCCACAGTGTCTTTGTATTCATCTCCCTTGAAACCTCCGAAGGCAGCTGAACAAAAGCAGTGAATAACCAGTTTTGTTTCCCTCTTTCTCCCAGGATGTCTTAACGCTGACACTAGTGACTCGTAGGCATCGTGGTTAAAGGGATTTCTCTATCAGCCCACTCCCACTGGTTTCTGAAGGCAGTAGGCATCTTTTCACTGGGGACTGGCTTGTTTCTGCGTGTCTGAAAGCAAGGACCCTGAGGGTATCTGTTCCCTGCTCCCCTGATGGGGATTTCTGTTTTTCTACTTTCCCTGCAGGTTTTAAAAGTCTTGTTTCGAAATCCATTGGTGGTGATTTTTTCCTCTCCTGTCACTCTATCGGAAAGCTATATAAACAACAGGAAGGAGCGCTAATACACAGACAGGGAAGTGATGGAATAAAAGAAAAAAATCAGCTGTTGTTTAGTTCACTTCAGTAAGAAACTACAGAAGATTTGGGTATGGCAAATTTACATAGACCTTTCTGTGTGTAAGCTTTGCATACAAGTTGGTGGTTATGGACAGAGTGCTATCAATTGCAGTAAAAACAAACCAAAAAATACAGAGAAGTACTTTTTCTCTCATCTGTCAGCTGTAATAATTCAAGGTGTTCCAATGGCATTAGTGAGATATAATTGGTTTGGGTGTTACTTATAACAACATGGAGTAAAAAAAATAAAATCCTGAAGTGTGGTATTTAAGTTGACAGTGCCACTTTAAACAAATCCACTCTAGATGACTTTTTGCTTTGGGAGTCTCCTTTTGCAAACAGAAGTTGCCAAGAGCCAGAGTAAACACTGTGTTCATCTTAGATCAGCCTTTAATTTCTCCTACTTCCTTTCCCTTCCCCTTTCCTTTCTATTTCCTTCCAAGACACCAATATTATAGACAGTTTATATCAGACATGTGTATAGCTGAACAACAAAATCACCAACAGAGGACAATGAGAATAGCAATAAACTCAACATTGTAATTATTTTCCTGTCACACCAGCAATTACAAAAGCAAAGAAAGAACAACTGAGTGCTCTTAACCTGATATTGATCATTTAATTTTCTCATGCCATGTAATATTAAACAGGCTAATGCTACTACAGGGAACCCTGGCAACAATTAAGCATAGCTATGAAAGAGTCAGACTCATTGCGGGCTCGCGCAAGAGGGATAACTCATTATTGATGTCGACAGTAATAATTATGTGCAAGGGAAATAGTGCAATTAAAGACAGATTAATACTTAGGCAGAAATTCACCATTTCAGTGAGGTTCATATCTGGCCCAGTTCCTGCCAGGCTTACTGCTTACTCGGAACTTCTGCAAGGCCAACCTGTTGGTCAATGGTTGGCATAGGCTAATTAGTAATTGTCTACAAGGTGAAGAATGAACTTGGCAACAGGTTAACTCATGAGCATTATGACTCCCATTTTTTTCATTCACACTGTGTGCTGAAACTTCATTGTAGCTAATATGGCAAGAGCCAAGTTTGTGTTTTTTTGGTTTGGGGCTGGTTTTAAGCTTGAATCCCCTGTTGCTGCATCACAGAGCATGTGCCTGTCTTTAGACTTGGAGTTTTGTTTGCCAAATCATGGGTGCTGGTTCACTTGAGTATATTACCTGGTATCTAGCTGCTTCTCCTAGAGACTATTACTCCCCCATTAATTTCAAATCATATCTGCCCATCCTGTGTAAATACCTTAAATACCATATATAGGAGGATATTTCAAAAGAAAACTGATACCTATATTTAGGCAACTGAGTTGCACCTCAGCTTTTGGTTCAATGAATAGCTCTTTGGACACTGATGACAGCACTGACTAGACTACAGTTGACTACGTTGGGATTTTAAACAGCTGGCTTATGTGGAGACACCAAGTGCATGCTACAATTTCCAAAACACTGGCCGTCGGAGTTGTCCTGCAGTAGTATGGTTGACCTACAGTTGCCTCCTCAGGTGGACATGTGCCTCATGTAGATACTGTGCCATATCTGTCGGCCCAGCCTGAATACCTCGGCTATCTCATAGCATTTCAGATGTCTCTTGGTGTCTGTATGTGAGCAATGTAACTGACCTGATGGAGTATGGTGTCTGTATGTGAGCAATGTAACTGACCTGATGGAGTATATCTCAACTGTTTCCAAACAGGGTGACCTTTCAGTGCTGACCTTGAGGTTTATGGCCCGAATGACGGAGAAGTCTGTTTATGAGAGCAAACTCAGACCTGTGTTTAATTGAGAGCACAAATAAAACCACAAAGAGTCACCATGGGAGAGAAGGAATGGTGAACAGACACTGCAGGATGAGGTTTTCTTGCTCATGCTTTCATGGCGGGTGCAATAGTAGTTCCTCAGAAGCATTTTTGCTGTGAGAATGTTGTCAGATACAGAGGAAGCACCAAATTTGAACCATATGTGGGTGCCCTGCACAACGCAGTCCCATTTACAGCTCCATTAATTTTAGTTTCTGTTATTTCATGTTGTACCGCTTTAATCTCTCTAGGCAAACTACCATCAAAGTCCTACCCAAATTAGCAAAACGTTGAATTTCTCCTTTCCTGATTTATGTCAAGGAAGAGGGTCCTGATTCAGACAGGTTAAGGAACTCCACCTCAAACCTTCCGCTACTTCTGCAAGACTTTAAAGAGGGTTCAAAATATTTGGATGGGTTTGCTTTTGTTTCCATTTCCTGAGGGAAGGAGGAATCACTGACGTCTGCAGTATTTCTGACCGTCTCCAAATCCTCCAGCCACTGAAGGGAAGTAGGGAGAGAGAGGATATGTCATAGAGGTCAGATGGTCAGACAGTCCCTCCAGGAAAGGATCATTAGTGAAAAAGAAATGGGTTCTCATGATGAATGCATGGTCTTATAGGGGCAAGGCTGGAAAATTCTAGCACGGAAAATTTTTATTACTGCTTTTATTTTTGTTTTATTTTTATTTTATTTTCCTTTTATTTTTTCTAGTCTCCATAGAGATCCCTTTACTGGAATTCCATGGTTTTCCTGATAACCTAAAAACAAAGAAATCAAAAGAATAAAAGTTGCCAGTGGCACAAAACATGGGTAGATACAGAAAAGCATGCTCTTTAGGAATTTCTGCAAATGCAAAACCTGCCTGCATAAAAAAGAAAAATAATGCAAGTAGAAATATTTTTTCCTTTAAATTGGAATTTGGATTTTTTTTAAAATGAGCCTACCTAAAGTTGTGATCAACGTATATTAAAGCCTAAATTTGCTACATTTCATGAAACAATTTGAGTTGCAATGGAAGAATATATTTTTTGCACTAAGAACTCTAATGTCACTCACTAAGTTTTGAGAAAGGGCGAAAACCATCAAATGTGGAAAAGTCATCAACTAAGCAGAACTTATGGGTGTGCTACACCAGCTTTTGAAGCCAAACTGTTTGCTTTGTTTGATCGTCTTGAGTATCCTCTACCTTATCTATGGTACTTCAACAAGGATGTTCTGGATCATCATAATAAATACAACAACTGCAAAAGCTGCTAGCTAAGTGTGTCCTCCAGAAGAAACCATACAACATGGGCCACTTGAGCAGCTCTGCAGGGAGCCAGGCTGGGCCCTGCAGAGTTTATTAGCTTAAGCTCAGCACCTTGCAAACACAATTATGTACCTCTCAAACCCTCCCTGACCTTAAAATCCTAATGCTGCCTTCACATGGCACTGCACCTGAACTGATAAACCATGCTGCACTGAGCCAGCTCAGGTCTCTACAGCCATGGGACAGTTAATCTGCAGTCCAGATAAACCAACCATGGATTTTTGACAGATGGATGAAGTTTAGTCTAATATCTTACTCACTTTCAGCTGAGAGTGTATTTAAGAGTTGGAGAACCATGAGAACTTGTTTCCCTCTTCTAGTCTCTGAGGTGAGAGGTTGAGCTGTATTAATCTAAAATCTTGAAAATCCAGGTGACGAGATCAATTCCATTGCCCCATTTTCACAAATTCTTCCTTTTAAAATAAATGTATTTTAGGAGTTCTCACTTTTCATTTAATTCCACTTTCTGTGGGAGTGGAATCTGACATAAACTGAATAATAAAACAAAGGAGTGAATTACCCATCATTTCCTGCTCTAATAAAAATGATAAAAGTTGCATTTCCAAATAAACATATGGTAAGCAACATGGTTGTTTAAATCAGGGGCCTCCCATGCTGTGTATCTTCTAGTTCCTCTTATGCTTCTGGTTAACATTAGCAAAAAGACCAAAATGTAGTTTAAAGAAGCCATACCTTATTTAAGACATGTCATTTAGTATCTACCAATCAATAAGAATATATATTCCTTAGAGAAAACAAACAAGCCTGAATGCAAACCAAGATTAAAATAGCTACTATAGCCCAAGGTTTCTTGCTTGATGATTTAAAACATGCTCATATTTATATACCTTATTCTAAACCTATTAATTCTGAAAGCAATTCACATAGGTTCAATCACAGCATTTCTTAATTATACCTGCTGCCTTACTCTGAGCCATGGATGGTCTTGTCAGTCTTGAACATCTCTATTACTCATCACTGTCAGCCTACTTCTTGGAGAAAACTATCTCCATCCAATGCGACATTTCAGGAAGGAAGGCTCCTTACAGGCTCCTTATTGACCAACGAGTCAATACTCTCTACCTCCCAATTCAACACCTCTACACAACAGAAGTACAAGAGAGTCTCCAATGAGACTTTCTATTGCTGTTGTCCCTTTCCATTTTGTCCAGGGGGGGGAAAAAAAAAGGCAAAGCAATCTCACATGAGATTATTCATGCTTTCTTTCAAAAGAGACATCTAACCTCCACCTAAAGCTTATCCTTACTATTTAATTGCTGTTTTATGCAAGCAACTGTATAACCTCGTATCTGTAGAACCTAGTATCTGATCTTACCCTACCTTGAATATGACAAAAGCCCTTGAGAAGGGCTGGTCCTATCTCCATCTCAACCCTGCAAGGATCCTGGACTTTTTCCAGTTTCAGCATCTAGTTGGCATGTAAAACAGAAACGGCGCTAGTGACAGTGATGAATGATCTGCTCTTGGCTGTGGTCTGCGTTCACACTGCTGAATATCTCTACAGCGTTTGACTGCATAAACCATGAAATCCTTTTGTCCACATTAAGGATGTTTGGTCAGCATTACTAGATCTCAATAACAATCTCTACAGAGGAAACTGGTAACCTTGTGCCCAAAGTAAGCAGACAGTATGTAGAGAAAGTCCATCCATTGAATGAACTCATTGCTCTCTCAATGCGCTCTCAAGACTTCAGCAATCACAGTTGTGAAATTATTTAAACTCAATTAATGATTTTTTAAAAAAGAAAGAACTTAATAGATACTTTTGGCAGCTACTGTACAGCTTACTTGTTATGTAATTGAAATTATACAAGCAATTAAAGGGCAATTATAATCAGCAAGGTAGAGAGTTGTGGAAAGGACAGCAAAGCTGTGGATAATTCATTTTGTTTTAAACAGTCATTTGTCTCAGTGGTTTCCTTCAGCCAGAGATAAGACAAACTGCAATGCAGCTCCAGGTGGGCACAGTAATCACCAGGTCCCCAAACTAGGTGAATTTCAAGGATGTGGACACCTGGGAGAGCCCCAGAGGCAGCAACCAAGAGAGGCCAGAGATGCTCTAGGAAGACCTTGCCTTCTTGGCAATGGCCACAGTGTCCTCAGAAGCAATTTTGTCCCAAGCTAAACCCAGTTGTCTTCAAATTCTTCTTCCCCCATTTCTATGCCAGGATCCCTTTCCCACCCACCTCTGCCATCCCACGGGTTAAGGGGAGTTCTTGAACCAGGCCTCTTGCACAAAGGCTGCGCTGTATTTGCAAACACATCTGATGTCTATCCCAACATGAGTCCACTCCCCTTCCCCGACCAATGCCTGAAGGCTGGGAAGACCTTTCTTAGGGAAGAGAAGCAAGCAAGCAAGCAATCAGGGGCAAACCCTTCCCCTTTCTGCATGTAGCACTTTTTTTTATCTGCTTGCCATCACACGTATTTTGGAGCCTGGAAAAGCCGCATGAAAGAGATGGATCATTTTGGCACATCAGGCTTACTTCACCACACGAGCTGTGTGTTCGCTGATGCAGTCGGCAACACGGCAGTCCCCCTGCCCAAGTACAGTCTGGTGCAAAGACATCATCATCCCTGCAGGGGCTGAAAAATGCATCATGAGCTATTCATGTCCCCTTGAAAACCAGGGAAGGGGGCAAGCAAAGCCTTCCAGTAAGAAATGGTGGAAATCAGAGCAGGAGGAATCTCAGCTTGTGTTGAAGTTAGTGGTTTTTTTCATCCCCTGCGCATCTCATGTTACAGGCACCGTTTGTCGGTAGCTCGAGGCAGCCATTTTAATAAAAAACTAGGCGAAGTTTAGGGAAGACATAAAGAAAGAGGTGCATGTATGTGCATGCTTTTACCAGTGCTGTTGCGGAGTTGATAAAGTACATCTCTTGCTTGGGGGGGGACTCAACTCTCCCCTTTTTTCCACTGCAAAAAGCACGTGTAAAATAGGTCTACAAAGCCACAATAAAAACATGCTAATGCATCAGCGGGCCTTCTTCTGAACTTCAGACTCTTAGAATCTGGCTGCAAAACCCCTTCTGTAACTTCTGCATGAAAGTTACCTCAGTTAACATTGGAAGAGGTTAAGGATTAAAAAATCCCAGATGCAACCCTGGCTTTAAACCTGCCTGTATAATTTGGTTTTGGATGCCTAAGCAGGTGTGCCAGGTATTTTTTTATGCTTCTGGGCTTGGAGCAGCCAAACACCTCTATTCCAGAAGGTTCTCATCTGCCTTTCTCACTTGCTTCTCCACCACACCACCTTCTTTTCTCTTCATTTCTCCAGCCCATCTCTTCAGGGTGTTCTCGGTGGAGAGGAGAAACATCTAATTTTTTCTTGTTGGGCCAGGTATGTGGGAAGATGTTTTCTTCCTGCAGAAAATCAGGAAGCCTGTGTGGAGGAAAAGAGTTTGCTGTGATTAGAAAGCAGGCAAGAAACAAGAAGGCAGAGGCTTTCTGGGCAAACTTTCTCCAGGGAATTACTTCAAGCCACAGACCCACTGTGATATTGCTCTTTATTTAGAATCGTAGAATCACAGAATCGTTTAAGTTGGAAAGCACGTTTAAGATCATTGAGTCCAACTGTTAACCTAACACTGCCAAGCCCACCACTGAACTATGTCCCTAAGTACCACATCTGCAGTTTCTCCAGGCACCAGTGAGCGTGCCTCTGCTCTCATCAGAGTAAACAACCACCAGGCTATATTTTACTCCATTCACAACCTATTTTTAGGGCTTCACTTGCTATCAACTCACTGCGGAAGTACAAGGAGTGTGCACCCACCTCAGCACACGCACAGGAATGGTGCACCCAACATCCCAGCCCTGGGGCTGCCTGAAGGCAGGAAATAGTAGCACCAGAAAACCTAAATTTTCCTTTCCGTGATGGAAGCAGAAACATCATCCCACGGACAAAATGCCCTATCCTGCCTGTGCAGGCAGTGTAAGGCTGGAGTTGAGAGCTGCAGCCTATGTAGGGCAAAGCATGTCTGTCTTGATGGGTCAGGCAGACCCAGTAGGGACCTTCCTGTCAAAATCTGAAAAACCCAAGACTTCGGTTTACTATAGTTCTTTAGATCCATTTTAGCTTTTGATAAAGTATACGACATTATAGCAGGAAAGCCTGTGTCTCCCCCTGAGGCGCTGCCCAAGGAGTAGACAGTAACAAGTAGCATTGATTTATTGCTGCAGAGGAGGTAGAGAAAGAGGAATGTAATAAATGCTGAGGAGATGAGAAATGCACCCGTTCCCTCACCCCCTACACACACACTCACAGGCGCTCGCAGCCTGAATAGGGAGAGGAGGTTATCTGCCATGAAACAGCACATTGCTGAAATTCTAATGAAACAAGAGCCAGAGCAGGTAGGTGGTGGTATAAATGCTGAGCTTGATGTGCATTTATCATCTTCAAAAGCGGAACCCAAGTTGGTGAGGAATGTCAAGAGAAGGGCACCCTACCATTTGCAAAAATATTTTGTAAGAAAGATAGAACTGGCTATTTCCTACACAGAATTAGAATAAATACACTTTATTCCAAAACAAATCAAAGCCCTGCTTTGAAGGAATACTAATCAGCTTGGCAGAACAAGCACATGAATGTTAGAAAATGCTAATTTAAAATTACTTTTGCCACCTTAATTCAGCCCCCATGTGTACACGTATTATGCAGACACGGTTTGTACTGTCTGAGCAGACAGTATTTTTCCACACAGCCCTTTCCTTCAGCACACAAATTAGGCCGCCTCTGTGGCTGTGGCAGCATCTCTACTTCATGTTATTACAAAAGTCAGAAGTGAATGAGGGACGAGACTGCAGGGAAGAGAAAGTACAAAATAAACATCCTTAGATCCTATCTCCTCCTTTGTTCCAGAGCTCTGAGAAATACTCTTCGCCCAAGCTTTTCACAGATGGGCTCTAATTGTGTCTTTTTTACTTTCTAGGCGCCTGATTTCCAAGCCCAGTGGTTTGGTTTGCAGAAGTGCTGAGCTCTCAGCGTCAGCCAAGTCAGGGAGAGCAATGCTTTGCTGATTCACAACACCATATCATATAGCAAGTGCTCTGAAAAATCGAGTCCCAGTGGGTTGAAACTGGGGAGCTACAGTGCTGACTTTGCTTCTTGCCAAATGACAATATCATGATAACTCATCATGAAAAAGGTTTGCTAAACCAAACCCACTAACAATTGAGGAGCTTTTGCACTGCGGTGGCAAGCGCTCTAGAAAATCCCATTGAGAAAATATTTCAGGATTCAAAGAGCATGGTGTAAATCAGGAATATACTAGAAAACAATAGACTGAATAGGTGCTTGTCAGCTGAGACTTGTCCTTTTAGTGCACAGTATGAGGCTGAAGGACTTTGGATACATGAAGAAACTCCAAGTATGTGTGTGCAATTAAAGACAAAATTAAAGGGAGTTAAGTAAGTTTGCATGACATCTGCAGGACTTATCAGTAGGGTAAACACCATGGCATTGAGATTTGCCGAGGCAGCTAAAGGACCACACCTGCAGAGTGAGAGCTTGCTCTAAGAGTACGTGGGAGATGAAACATGCTGTCATCTGTGGTTTCACATATAAACACTGACGGCAACAGACTGGTAAAATTTAGGAACAGACCCAGTGCAGGCTATGGAACCCGTGCCTTCTCCTGGGTGCAGAACCTTTGTCCTAACCACATTCTGCGTCATCCCTTAGGACTTGCCCCACTATAAACTTTCCCCAATATCAGCAATTCAGTCCCATTTTGTAAAGTCTGTGTTTTTAGGCTCGTCCTTGCAGTTTTAGTTATGGTACACTGCCTGTGCCAGTTCATCCCATCCAGGTCCTCCACTCCTCTCCCCACAACAGCTATCAATGTGAGTTGTCCCCAGAGAGCCCAGCTCCTCATACGCTCTGTTTTCCTTTCACTCACACCACTATCTTTTCTTTCACAGAGCTATGGAGAGTTTCAAAGTGTAAGTCACAGCACTTTTCACGTATAAGTCTTTTCCCTCAGCCTCAGTCCAGATCATGAGGAACAGTTCTAAATGAAATTCTCCTCCCCACCCTATCTGAAATAGTTCAGCCTGAGGCAAACACCTGGATTGGAAAACTTTACTCCAAATGGTCAAATTTTGGCATTGTAAGTGACTGGAAAATGAGAAAACTTAATAAAATGCAAAACTGTCAGAGCCACCTGTAAAAACCTTGCACTCCAGTCAGGGTTGAGCTGCCCTGGTGTCCCCAGTCTCAGACGTTCGTCCTGGTCATGTCTTGTATATCTTCAGCTCAGAGCTGAGTATGCACCAGCAATCCATATAGCTCTGTCACTCTTGTTTCCAGAAAAAAAAAAAGCTGTCTGACAGCTGCAGAGTGACTGTGGGACCACAACCTCCCCAGCTCTGCTCCCTGTGCTAGGTAGATACAGCTCCCAAGGGCTCCTTCTGGACCCCTGGGAGACCTACTGGTGTGTCCCAGTGAGGACAGTCATGGAGCCACAGACTTCTCATCGCCATCCCACAGCAGCCCCACAGGCAGGCAGGAAATAGTCCCTCACCCCACTAGGAACCTGCCATTCCAACAGATCCCCAGGGGTACCTGATGGTGACCAATATGCTCATCAGGGGCTTGCCTCACCGTAGCCATGTTGTTGGCTACCCTCTGAAGTCAGTGCCCATCCACTGCTGACAAGGTGAACATTGTCATGCCTTCAGCACACTGTGTAAAATGGCAATGTTAAACATTAAAGGGCAGTAAGTGAAGGTCTCAAGCACAATCTCCCAGTTCTTTCTCCTTGCTGTGGACCTACGCACTGGCCTTGAGCAAATTACTAAATCTTTCTGGGAACCAATTTTCTCAGTTAATAAACTCCATGGTGGGATGCAGTGAAGATCAATTTATTAATGTTTGTGTAGCATGGGAAGGTCCTTGAGGGGAAAGCTCATGGGAGAGCAGCATTGTTATTCTTATCTCCTCAGAGTTAGCATCTAACATATTTGCTCAGGGTGACTCAGTCCTATGTCTAGCCTATTGCTTACTAGAAAGTATAGCAGAGCTTCTATGTTACAATAAAGCATTGGAAATAGATTGAGACAGGGATTTATAGCTGCATGTTCTTGCAATGTGTTATAATGACTAGCATTATTTAATCATGGAAACATGACCTGGCCAGAGCTAACAAGCTTTGCTCAGGTGTGCTTGTAAATTTAATTTGAGTTCTTCTACCTTGTGCAGAAGTTGAATGCATGCTAACGTGTGTGCTGGAAAAATAACAAATTGTGTTATGGCATAGAACAGGAAAACTTTTAGCTGCACAATAAAATAGTACAATTCAATGCATGCAGTATTTATATAGTATCATTCAGAAATATATTTCAAAGCTTTATACAAACAACTTGCATGCTATATTAGAGCCAAAATGTCAAATCCTATTAAAGAGAAGACCATTGTAAAAACAAGCTTTCAATATACATTTAAACAAGGGTTTCACTGGAAGAGGAGTCCACTAACAATTGGACATAGCTATTATTAATACAGCTCCTGATAGGAAACTGAATCCATGGCATAAAACATTTACCTGTGATGCCCTCTATATAAAGGCTATTATAGTGTGTCTTATTTTAAAAATAAAGTGTCTACATGTCCTGTAAACTGGAATGCATGGATTTGGCGCTTTTTTTTCCCCCCACTTGCATTATCCCAGCAATTGAAAAAGAAGAAAAGTAACGAGGAGAAGATGAGACAAAGGCAAAATGGGCGATAGACTGAAATCCTCTGTCCCACTCCCTATATATATATTTTTCCACAGTATTCAAAATCTGCCATGCTTGCTCATGCACCTACAGATACATTTCCACTGATGCCACAGGCAGGTTTAAGCACTTCTCGGCCCCCACCATGGCAAGCTTTTGCAATGCAGCTCAGGTATCCACCACTGTATTAGGTCATGTGGCAGGAGGAAGCATGTTTTGGGCCACACACATCCCTCTGCATCAGCTCTGGGGTCTGTAGGTGATCCTGCTCTGGCAGGGGGCTTGGACTAGATGAGGTCCCTTTCAACCCCTGACATTCTGTGTGATTCTGTGATTCTGTGATTCTGTGATTCTGTGACTGCTGTTGTGCTTTTGACTGGGAGAGGCACAGTCTCCCCAGCTGCACTACGATGCAAACTCTGCCCTTCTGCCTTAGGAACTCATCTGGGGTAGAAAACATGGGGAACAACCCAGAAAGAAACCACTATACTGGAAATGTGCTGTTTGCTAGTACTACCAGCTGTGAGGAGAGGTCAAAATCTTCTCTTGAAATCCCATCTCATCTTGTTTGTAGGCAAACTTGCTGCTGCCTTCAGAAATAGTTTCACAAACTGAAATGACTAGAACATGCCTGTGTTGGATTTGCCATAAAAACTCAATAGAATACGCCAAAATAGCCCTGAAAACAGAAATGACAAAGATTTTCACCAGCTAAGAAGTTGGTGAATAGTATACAAAATATTGCTGACTTCTTTTTCAGGTATACCATATGAATAAGACTCCGGGTGTTGGTTTATTTGGGTTTCTGGAAAATCTGCTTATCTTTAAATTGTAATGTAAAATTGATACACTAAAGAGATTTTTAACGTGTGCTTCTCAGTTTAACAGACTGATAATTTTCCAGCAATGTTCTGTCATTTGCTACTTCACACCAGCATTATTCTAAAACTAATACCAAAAGCTAGCTGTTCCAGACAGCTGAACTGAAATGTGCAACACAGGCAGCTGTGACCAGCACACCAGCTCCTGCATTGTGTGCACTTCTAATTACGCAAGAAGTGGTGCTTATTGTGCAGAAGACCATATGTACTGTGAGCACTGATGCTCTCCAAGATGACTCACCTGCCTTCTCTCTGCTACACAACGCTAACTTTTCCATATGTATCCTCTATCTGCATGGCTATCCAGATTCATCTTTGCTAGCTTTTTGGCTGGGATGCCTAAATTAAAGGCTGTCTTTTCTTTAGGCTCTTCTTACAGCCAGAGCAGAGCAACACGCATCCTGGGAAGGCAGCTTTGCTCTTCAGTGGGCTGAGTCATTGCCGGTAAGGCTGCTCCCCATCCCCCTTGTCCCATTGACTGGAGAAGGAGCCTCAGGCAGGACTGGCAAGCTTGCCATGTGCATGCCCCAACCAGCCCGCCCTGCCGCTGCTGGTGGGCTGAGAGGAGACCTCGCAAGGTGTGAAAGGTTTACTGACGCTTGCCTGAGGTGACTCGGCTCCTGGCTTAGGTAATTCAATTAAATTGAATTGCCAAGCACATGGTGACTTATGTGGCAGCCCCGCTCCAAGTTGGAGAGGTGCCCCACCAAGCTGGTGGTTGCACTCAGATTTTCCCAACCTGCAGTGGCTGCAGT
Source organism: Apaloderma vittatum (assembly GCF_000703405.1). NCBI lineage: Eukaryota > Metazoa > Chordata > Aves > Trogoniformes > Trogonidae > Apaloderma > Apaloderma vittatum. The sequence continues at coordinate 904 of NW_009698673.1, read as the reverse complement.
GGCTGCATCACCCTGGGAGTCTGAGCTAGAGTCCCCCTGTCCCTGTGTAGAACTGTCCCCGACTTTTTCCACTGATAGCCCTCATTTCACCTCTCCTTCCAGCATCACATTCTTCCTTTCCTCCTTTACAGGGTTCATTCCCAAATGTTCGCCACCTCCCTCCTGCCTGCTTCTGCAGCTGCTGCCTCACACATGCTTCCTCTGCTGTTCTCCGAGTACACCCTCTCCCTCGAGCATTTCTCTCCCACAGAGCTGCTGCTCTCCCACCAAGCACGATTTCACCTCTCAGTTTCAGACAGCGCTGCAGACATTCACCAGACTCCAATTCTCTGGGGTCGTGTCCTGCAGAAAGTATCCAATTTCCTCAGGGACCTCAAGTCCCTTCCTCAGTCATGGGGAAGACAAAAATTAACCATAGAGCTGCCACACTTGCTTTTGACTTCAATACATGAAGTGGGCCTTTAAGAAACATGGAGACAACATTTTAGCAAGACCTGTTGCAATAGGACAAGGGGCAATGGTTTTAAACTAAAGGAGGTAGATTTAGACTAGTTATAAAGAAGTTTTTTACAGTGAGGTTGGTGAAACACTGGAGCAGGTTGTCCAGAGAGGTAGTGAAAACCCCATTTCTGGAAACATTCAGGGTCAGGTTGGATTGGACTCTGAGAAACCTGATCTAGCTGAAGATGTCCCTGCTCAGAATCACAGAATCATAGAATTGTTGAGGCTAGAAAAGACCTCTGAGATCATCAAGTCCAGCCTATGACCCAACACCATCACATCGGCCAGACCATGGCACTAAGTGCCACATCCAGTCTCTCCTTAAACACCTCCAGGGACGCTGACTCCACCACTTCCCTGGACAGTGCCTGAGCATGAGGAAGTGTTTCCTGAGATCCAACCT